>NW_024582648.1:141166-146599 GCF_018398535.1 Haplochromis burtoni | reverse complement strand
GTGTGTGTGTGTGTGTGTGTGTGTGTGTGTGTGTGTGTGTGTGTGTGTGTGTGTGTGTGTGTGTTTTCCTACATTCAATACAGCGACAGCCCATCCTCAGACAGCGTGCGTATGCCTCCAAGGACGATTCACTGGAAAACTGGTCTCCTGTCAGGTAGCTAAAAATAAGCACACATTGTCAAGTATGTACACAAAACACACAGCCACACAGGATTAACATGTCAGGGACTGTCTTAACACACGAACACACTTTTTATGGTGATTACATAAATAAATCGATACAGTCATATCAAAAGGGCTCGTTCTCCTCTGTTGACCGGATAAATACTTCTTACTCATTCAGTCAGTCAATTCAAGCCTAATCAAAGCAACATGGGAAACTTTCATTCCGTTGCTCCAATGAGCATTGTTTCACATTTAGTACAGTCACTTGCGCTGACTTTCACACACTTTTCAATGGCAGGAAAAATACATTTTCCTGCAAAATAAACGCCTGGATCTCATTCGGGAAAGAGATTGTTAAATAATACACTTTTATCTGATGTGTGAAGCCAGTTCAAAAGACCTCTTTTTGGGCAGAGGTTTCAAGAACTCCAGCATTCCCAGGGCCCAATTAAAGCAGGCAAACCAGACACATGCATAAATGCCCTTCATGCTTACGTGTTGTGCGAAGAGGAGATCCAGTAGTGAGACAGGGGGTTGTTCATATTCTCAGGACACACTTGGTCCAGGGAGGAATCCCAGATGGTGTTCTCTTTGGAGAACAGGTATGTGAGGAACTACACAAGAGAGAATGAGGAGCAGTGAAAAGTGGGAAGAATTGCAGACCCTAACTTACAGCAATATACCGACGTGGCACTGAAATGATAATGATCAGATTCTTAAAAACATCTGACCTAAATACTCAGGAATCAGGGCACCGTTGCTGAAGGCATTTAAGAAGTGGCTCAACACCTGTTTGTATGCACAGGCATGCACTAGAGCCCCCAAGGAGAGGCGAACTGCCAAGTTCTGATCCAGCCTTTGGACTGTGAGAACTGTTGAGTTTGTGTTTCCACCAAAATTATTGTTATTTTTATGTTACTGGTGAAAAGGTCTATCTTGGTTTCAATATAATTCTAAATTCCAAGATATAAAGTAAAAAAACAAAACAAATACAAAACCTAAACATTTCACTCCACGATCCCATCTATCCTGTAAGCAGGTACACCTTGCAAATATACATTTTTCTGGCACATTTCCACATGCTTAAACAACACAAATGCTCTAAACCAGCGGTCTCCAACCTTTTTTGCGCCACGGACCGGTTTATGCCCGACAATATTTTCACGGACCGGCCTTTAAGGTGTCGCGGAAAAATACAACAAAATGAAACTAGTACCGGTGCCGAAAAAAATAAGATTTATTCATAACACACGTGAAAAGACCCAGGAAAACCGAGTTAACAATAAAAACGATAACAAAAAACCCTGAAAACCATGCATTTCACACCTGAGCCTCTACTCTCGCTGCCCGGTACCAAACGACTCACGGACCGGTACCGGTCCGAGGCCCGGGGGTTGGGGACCGCTGCTCTAAACCACAGGGCAGTCAACTTGTACACATGCTAACATGCTAACAAGTAGGAAAAGTACAAGATAAAGTACTAAGATAAATGTTTCATGTCAAAATAATATGAATGCTTCTAAAAAAAAAACACTGTTAAATCACCGACCACGCACAACTGCCAACATGAATAAATTACAAAAACTAAGAAAAACTGAGATGGAACATCTGGGGAACATGTGGGGTTCAAAATGTCATAATTATTGTCATAATTGCTTAATCCAGATTCTTAGATTTAACTTGTGTATTAAACACATAATGACATTGGATTCCATAATCAGCAAACAAAAACATCACATTAGAGTAGGATTTGTACATATCAGATCCCCCATTAAACTTCAACTATAATAATTTCCATGTAGTGATAATATTTAAAATAAAGTATCTATTTTTTTTTAACTATTCATGGGCTTTTCTTTGCACATAATCAAGGCCTGGGCACCAGTGACCTAACATCCTCTGGCACGAAGACACAGCATCACCTCCTGCAGGCTCGCTTGTCCCACTTTCCTCTTTTATTCATGACTTTACGGTGACCACAAAAATCATCCTTCGCTTTCTGCAGAACTGTCATGCCGCACTATACTCAATAACCTTTTATATCTGTGTAGGAGGAGGTGCTTCAGGGCCAAGATCATGGCCAGTCATGTTAATTTCTGAGCATCTCCCTCCCACACTAACAACACAGGGGGGAAATCGGAAAACATAACCTATGAAAACATGGTACATTTTTCCGTTAGTGAGCGAAGACCCAGAAAAAAAACAAAACAAGAACACAAGTGAGAAAAGGGGGGAAAAGAAAGAGCGGGGCATCGAGGTGTGCATACCTCGTCTTGCTGGAAATAAGGCTGCTCCACTTCCCTCAGGGGGTCTTTCAGGTAGCCGAACATAAACTCTTGCACTTTGTTGTTATCTGTGGCCCACATCTCCTGCAACAGCAAACACAAACATGCATTAGAGCATGGAAACAAAACAAATCGCCAATAAAGTATGTAAATGTCCAACAACCGAGAGAATACCTTTTGAGACTCCAAGAGGAAGCTCTTGAAGTCCTCCAGGGAAATCCTCTGTTCTGGTCTATCAATGAACCTGATAGAAAAAGTACTGGTTAATTTCAGCAAACAACCGTGATGCAAGAGAAAACATCACTCTATGTGTGTGCGTTTTGTATGCCTACCTTTGTAGAAATGGGATTTCCATCTAAAAGATAGTAAAGAGACAAAAAACATTTAAAGTAATTAATCAAAGCGCTGCACTTTCAGTGTTAGACATCCTGTGAGGTGGGGGAGGGCACTGAGGTTATCCATTTTATCTGACCCCTGCTTGCCTGCCTTCTTATCTGTGTGTGTGTGTTTGTGTGTCCTAATGGCCTCCACCAGAGAGGTTTGGTGGGTTTTTAGCTGGTGCATATTGATCTTGAAGCCATTTGAGAACGGACAGATGGGAGATGAAGTGAGCCTTGGCAGAGCATCAGATGGGGTGCTAGGGGGATGAAAGCACAGGGACTATCTGTGGATACATAAAAAGACTGCACTTACGTTTTTCTGGGCATCAAACATGAGACTACGATAAAGCTGCGCAAACTGGCTGAAGGACACATCTCCATTCCTCATCTCCGAGTCCTATAAAAGAAGCAGAGAATCAGAAAGAAAACTGAAATGACTGTTAACGGCAAATCATAAATCTTTAGCCTCAAACAACATCATCGTGAAAGGGAAGTTGGCGGGGAGATGGAGTGGGAAGGAGGTTTGTGATAAGGAAAGTAAGCAGCAAGAGGTTACCGGAAGTTTCTCTCGGAGGAACCTCATGTTGGGCACCCTGTAGTTGACCTGGCTCAGCATGCTCTTCAGATCCTTACAGGATATCCTAAACACGTTTTGTTGAAAAATAAAACAAACACGGATAAGCATGTGCAACATGTGCAAACACTTCTACTTGTAGATACTATTGTGAGGCAGAAATGCCATTTTGAGTTTACAGATGGGCTGAAACCTTGTAAACAGACACCCTGCATGTTCTGTTGAGTGGTTTGGGCTTCACTTCTGCTACACAGCTTGGAATTTTGGCCAGAAACGACAATACATGGCGCACACACAGTAACAAAGGCCTGTCAGGGATGTAACAGACAAACATCTCTGTACATCTCCTCTCCATTCTCTGCAGTCTGTTTCCTGCTGCAGGAAGAGTTGTTGGTGTGCGGCTGAGGGGTTAGTTCCCTTACTACACCTCAACTGAGCTCTCTCAAAGACACCTACCAGCCAGTTGCAGCAAGTCTATGTGCTCTTAGATGAAAGGGCACACAACTGGTGTAGCAAACAATTGAGTTACATCTAATAACATCCATTTCTTGTGAGGGCGATCTGATTAACTCTGCAGCTGATATCCTTTGACCGAGTTTAGTTACCTGTCTTCTCTGTTGCGATCGACTGCGTAGAACTGCTTACGTAACCACCTTAAAATTAAGGAAAAGAAAGAAAGACTTAAGCGATTTATTGCATACAGAAAACAGATAATGCCGTCTATTTACACAAACTTTGAGTTCAGATTTACCGCTCGATCTGAAGAGGTGTTGGAGACTTCAATGTGTCAGTCACAAGCGAGGTTAACCCTTGCACCCACATGGTCATCTCTTCATCAGATGTTGCTGTAGCAAAAGCAGCTGATCTAAATAACTCAATTCTGTCACAGGCTAAAAATACAAGAAGCCTAGCAACAAACAAAATGTGAAGATTTGATTTATCCATGGTACTAATGATCTTATTGAGGTACAATGGTAACAGGCTACTTCTTGTCAATGTGTAAGCAGTCCTTCTCTGAGCATACCTGCCAGGCTGAGTGATTTAAGGCGAAACTCTGTGCCGTACAGAATAACAAAGCAGTGGGCCTGATCGAGCCGTGCTGCCGAGTCCTCCACATAGCGATCAAAGTCCCGAGACTTCTGTCCAGAACGGATCTCCTTGATTTCTCGAATATCAACTGTAGATACAGACAGATATGTAATAGTTAGCAAAACACAAAGCTGCAGGTTCCCAACACATGACACGGTAATATTCTGGTGTGAATATGGTGTGCAAAACTTATATGCAATGATATGGAAATAATCGAAATAACAGTATCTGGCACAAAACTGCAGACTCAGCTCCAAGCTCTCCTTGTTTTCTAATTCCATTTCATGTAGGAAACATGAAACACTTCAGTACTAACCCTAACAGTCTAACATACAAAAAATAAAAACATTGTACCTGCAGCCCCTCTGACCACATAAAACAATGAAGCTGAGGCGGTGACCCAAACCACATTCAAGTATAGATCAAAAACCACCAATTAGTAAGTAATGGGGAGAGGGCAGTTTCTTTGTTGTTGTTTGGGGTTTTTTTTATTTTTTTAGAAGCTACTGGTCAGGTCTAAATGATTTAGATTTCAAATCATGACATGACAAATATATCACAGTATGTACCTACCTGTGCTCGTAAGTGCAGGCTGTTAAGTGTGCGTGTTTAAACATTTAAACAATATATGATCGGAACTATGATCATGCTAACGTTTTCACACAACGGCTTCACGGTTTATCTGTAGACATGACAAATGAGGAAAAAAAAAGACCAGATATAATTTTATCTCAACTCCATAAACAATCATTGAGAAACTTTACAAGTGTGTGGGCTGCAAAGTAGCACAGCGGGTTCCTATCAGTGTTACATTAACTGCAGTTCAAGACCTACAGCAGGGACTCTCCTACTAAGCGCACACACACACACACACACACACACACACACACACACACACACACACACACACACACACACACACACACACACACACACACAC
>NW_024582648.1:132987-141146 GCF_018398535.1 Haplochromis burtoni | reverse complement strand
CACACACACACACACACACACACACACACACACACACACACACACACACACACACACACACTCTTCTTTCAGCTCCTGCTCCTCTTCCTGCCCCTGAACCACACATCCTGTGCCTTTGTCGCCTACACACCACATCTGTGCTTGCGTATAGGTGAGCTCTGCATGTTCTTTTCTCAAGCATAAAAATGTCTTCTCACAGAATTTCACCAAACTGTGCTCTAATCATATATCATATCTCCGTTTACTTAACCCGCCACACGGGCCAGCAGACTTCCGTTTAGACTGAAGCACTTCTGACAGGCTGATCTGTTAGACAACACTTTTAGTCATTTGTGTCAAAATATTTGGAGCTTGCCTCAGACAGATGCAGGAAAGAAAGAGATAGCCAGAGGTGTAACCTTACCAAAAGAGATGAGAGGAGGTATCCTGCAAAACACTACCACACTTCCTTCTGTGCTGTGCCCTGTCTTCCAACATTTTTCTTCCCCAAGCAAAAGTATTGTCAGTAAAAATATGACAGCCTGATGTTTAAACTTTGGCCAATGTAAAGTTTATCCCCTTCCCCCAATTTCCTTTTTGTTTGTTGTTGTTGTTGTTTTACTTTAAATAAGCCAATGTTATGATATTGTGAAAAAAGCAAACGATCAAAAAGAACATTTCTGTTTTTCATCAAATGTCAAACTTCTACTGTTTCACACACACAATGTCAGGATGTGCTTCTTTTCCATTTTTATACAACTGAAAATACTGTGAACCAAAAATAAAATATAGGAAGAAGGCCCAACTTTCTGACATTTCACATACATTTAATAAGAAAATTAAAAGAAAGAATATTACAAATAAAACAAATCAAAAGTAACTGCCAGCTTTAGTGTTGCTATAAAGCCTAAAATATTGGATTGGATGGGTAAAGACATAAGCATGATTATTACTGAACTGCATTCAACCAGCGACTCAAAATCTTGAGATTAAGAATCACTTTTGTGACAGTGTCCTTTTCCCAGATAGCCCATATTTTTCAACTCTGCATGGGTTCAAATTGCACACCTTCTTGCAGTGTTTACAACTGAACCACGGTGGTGTCAAAAGTCAATACGTTCACAGCATTCGCTTAGAATTTCATGGCAACTTAAAACGTCACACTCGGCCACGCAGACTTAAGAGTTTTGACTGATAATCATGTTCACAATGTCAGCAAAGGACCATTGAGCAATTATTATGCTAAATATTCTAAGTGAGAAAATATAAAGATGACTATAGAATAAATAAAAACATATGGGTATGCAATATGAACTTGACACTGTAGGATCTTTCTTGCATATGGGGCACATCCACAAATTACCTGGACTGCATATTTTATATTTTTAACCTTAAATAGCCAGAAATAAATCTGTGAGGTAAGCCCCAGATTCATCTTTTTAACTATTAAGCAGATCAATCGTGTTTATATGCACCATCCATTCTAAAGCAAGAAAAAACCCCAGAACATTTCCAAGTGACTATGCGGCCTATGTTGTGACAATGTTTCACTGCACACTTCCACATCAGCTGATCCATGTAAGCTTCACTGACAGCATATGGGATCAACTTCAGCAGAAGACTTTTCCTCTGACAAACATCTGACAAGCCGCTAAAAGGGTTCAGTTCCCCTTTCCAACAATCTCTAAATGGAACGAGTCTGCTGTTGAGTTCTGCTTGTTTTCCAGCAACAGCCTGCTCTTTACAACGTTTTCATACAGACAATCAATCTGAAAGCAGTTTCTGATTAAGTAACAGCGTTGCTGCCTGAGGGCTAATGTCTCAGTATTTTGTTGAAAATGTTCTTACATATAAACTACGGCCAGATCCAAACGAGTAACACAAACACACACAAAAAAAGGTGGGTCAGTTAGAAATGACATCACGTCTGAGGTGTTACAGTGTATGCACGTCCTTTGCGGGAGGTATGGAAAAAGCACATCAGAAGGACGACAGTTTTCACACGTGTGTGCAAGTTAATTCCACCCGCTGGTTATGTAACTTAACATAAACAACCCAAAGACTTCTTCATTCTCAAAAAAGGATTTCCAGGCTACAGGTGAGAACATTTATTGGTACTGCTGCTGAAAAGGAACTCGTCCAATGTCGTGGTGCGTGTTAAAACAGTATGTGGTTTGAATTATTGTCAAAACTGCTCACCGACGTATCATAACAACAACGACGACAACACAGTTCTAAATCCTGTCTACACCTGAACACGCCTCACATTCCTGCACCATTCAAATTGAAAGGTTGTCAATGAATCCTTTCATTGTAGATGAATCTGCCAATTATTGCCCCGATGACAGTATAAAATCTCAGGGCAGCAGTGGAAAACACCCATCCTAGTTTCCCCAGAGTCCAAATTTCAATATCTAATTTTGTCACGATCAGAGTCCACAGCCCAAAGATATTGAGTTAGCAGTCATATTAAGCAAACAACAATGTTTACAGTAGAAAAATCTATAAACATATTTGAGGAATTTTTGTTAAAAGACATAAATTACTATCAAAATAGATGTGGCTTCTTTTCTTGTGCTCATCTAGAATTACAGCTCTTATTCAAATGCCATGAATTTGACCGTTTCTGCATTTATGTGAACTGCCCCTCTGTGACTGAGCAGATCAATGCAACAGTAGATGTAGAAAGTAACTCGTGTCATTACAATGCAACAGTTCAGTGATATCCAGTAGAGTGCAAAATAAATATCTGTGAAAAATATCCCTAAAAGACCAAAAAACTCGAGTTATCCATGTATTCAGTGCACTGTATTGTCAGTGAGTATTATCACAATTTTTCAACTTTTAAATAGTCTGTAAATTCACTCAGTTAGCTCTCCGATTCTCTTGCAGTCTGCCATTGTCGCTTTCCGAGCTGCTTCTTCCTCAACGCAAGCCGGTTAACAACATTCATTTTAACCTCTTTTATTTGCTCAATGTCAACATGAAGAGTCAAGAAATTGTGGCTCTAGCTAAGGAATCCATTTAGATTGGCAGGATGCGCAAGAAGTTTAATTCACATAGCCATTTTAGCGTTGCTGTAAGCTTTGGAGAAAAACTAAAGGACTGACGCTTGTCAGTTTTTAAAGGTTAAAAAAAAAATGAAACAATAAAAAATAAAATCACATACTCTGATAATATAGGCTTAGGGGTCAGAGTACTGACTGAGGCCTCACAGGGTTAAATAAAAAAAATTTATTCTGTTGCTAGTGTATTGATAACACCATAGGAGGAAGCGGATGTGGTATACTGCAGCATCGATTTTGTCCCAAACCTAGGAGCAGTTGCAGCACGGCATCATTATGTAGTGTTTATAAAGGGAAAAAAAGTCTCATATTCAAACTTACGATGCGTCAGTCATTACTTAGCAAGTTTATATGCATTTGTCCTGGAATTAATATTACACTGCAGCTTGCATTTCTACAAGACTTTGCCCACGAGTTGAATTTCATGCTTACTGCTGACCATTTATCCTTGCGTGGTTCACACTACATGTGAGAAGTGTTTAATAAAATATGTAATGTTTATATTTAATTTTATCAGTGTCTGAGCTGTGATGTGAGATAGATATATATAGAGACACACACACATTTACATATTCTAAACCAAAAATCTGGGGGGCTTTTCTGTAATGTTTGCAATAAACTGTTCATTATTGTCCATAATATACATAAAAACTTAATGTCCAACTATACACTTACAGATTTAGAGAAGATTTTCTCAACATTCAACTGAGCAAAAGTGGAAAGGATGTAGAACTTCTAATGAACACTACACCAGGCTTATCAAGATGCAACAAATTTACCCACAGTGGTTTTCTTCAACCAGAGATAAACTGGATGACAGAAACATTTCTACAGTATGTTATTGAATATAACCTGCCAAAATAATAAATTACTATTTAGTCTTTACCAGGTCTTACAATTAGGTAAATAGAACTTAAGATGAATAACAAAATAAATAAACCACAATTCAGTAAGAAACTGTGTGTGAAAAATTAACTACATCACATGATTCAAATGCATATAGAGCCGCCTATAGCAGCAATAGCTTGGAGTAATTATTTTCTGTATGCCTTCATGAGTTTCTCATATTGTTGTGGAGGTATTTCGTCCCACGCTTCTTTACAGCGTTGCAGGCATTCATTTATGCACAGCTCTCTTAAGGTCCCACCACAGCATATCACTCAGGCTGATGTCTGGACTTTGCCTTGTCCACTATTCTGTTGTAGATTTGCTGCTTTGTTGCATGACCCAGTTTCAGCCTAGCTTTAGCTGTAGACAGATGGCTTCACTCTAGAATACTTATGGTTCATGGTTGACTCAATGACTGCAAGGTGCCCACCTCCTGTGGCTGCAAAACAAACCCAACCCATCACCTCTCCACCACCATGCTTGACAACTGGTATGGGGTGTTTGTGCTGACATGCTGTGTTTAGTTTTCACTAGTGGTGGTGCTTTGCATTATTACCAAACATCTCCAGTTTGGTCTTACCTGTTCAAATAACATTGCCTCGGAAGTCTTGTGATTTGCTCACATGCATTTTTGCCTAAGCGGGCGGTGCTGTCATGTTCTTTTTATTAAGAAGAGGCTTCCAAACAAGCCATACTTGTTCCATCTTGTTCTTTTTTTACTGTCACAAACTTTAACACTTAAAATGCTAACTGAGGCCTGTACAGTCCGAGATGTTGCTTTTAGGTTTTTTGCAGTTTTCTGAGGATTGCAAGGTCTGCAATGAATTTGTTAGGAGATCCACACTTAAAGACTGATGGACTTTAATTGTTTTGGAAATGGCCTCATATACTTCCCTGATGTCTTTTCTCTTTGCCACTGTGTTAACACACCTGAATTCCCCAGAGCAGTAAATTCCTGAAACATCTGCTTTTGCAGAGATGCTCACACTCACTGATGATCAATTTCAGACTCACAAACAGCTAAGGCCACCACCACCATGTCTTCCATACATACACCTGCCCACCACCCCACTAATGTGAGCCATTGTCTACGTAGCACCTCATCTTTCAGGCTACTTACATACAGACTATATATACGGACCAAGTCCTTTGCAATTTGCCCTTTTAATGAGTGACTTCATCTTGCTTTGTTATTTATTACTGTTGTCCTATTGTCTATTTATATTTCCTTCACAGTTTCGATGTACATGTACAATGACAATAAAGACGTACTCTCTTCTATTCCAAATAAGTGCATCTGATTGGCAGCATTAGTCTTTCACACACTGCTTCTGCATTTTGGCTTCATTTTTGTTAAATAATGTGCTTTTATGCCTTTTTTTGCCAATTGTATTTCAGTTTCTTCAACCAGAGCTTGTAAACATAACAGGGTATGACTATGAGGTTACAAGAACTAAGTTGTTTTGGGGTTTTTTCAAACCAGGACACAAAACTCAAATAAATGGTTGAGAGTATAAAAGTATTCATTCATAAAACTCTAGAAGCGGCTCAGAGTTCATCAAAGCTTGCCAGCGAACTCACTTTCCATCTCCGTAGCTCTCTGATATTAAAATGAGTTGATGGTGCCTAATGACTCAAACATGATTTCGATTCATGTACATGTCACCTGGTATCTGTCACACACTAAACGAGGGGGTTAGAAAATGATTCGCATGATACTGCTGAGTTTTACTGAGGGTGCTGTGCAGGACGTGTTGCAGCAGTCTCTTTGAAAACAAACTGTACACTCATGTAGTGACTAACAGAACTGGAGCAAACTTTTTCACTTAAAAAGACAGACTGTGAAGCCCAGGTATCCAAGCTGCATATTTATGACACGCTCAGAAGGCACGTCTGTCTACTGACAATTATTCTGCAAGACCACATCCTGCTATGTCAAGCCGCACATACATCATAGTGTGCTGTAGAGTAATATACAAGTGTGCGAGCCACAAATGAGTGCAGCCAATTATCTGATTGGAAACGCGGGGCAAAAACTGAAAGGCAAATCACGTGGAGTGGTGAAAAAAAATGCACAAAATACACTTTAAGAGAGGATGGAACAAATGGGTCCACTTCTCAGCACTTTATATTTAGAAGCATACGAGACTGACGTTTCCACAGTTAATGGACATCATTCTTTCATTGCCATTGATAAGGGGTAAATACACGGGGCCAAATCGTTCCTGAACGATTACACACTTCCAGTAAAAACCCTGGTATTCTATTTCTGAACATTAATGAGCAGCTCAGGCCAATTTCACCTCTCCAGGAGTATCAAATGGCAGCTATGAGCTCATGGGCGTATGAAACCCTTCACTAAGAAGATGATACTGATTTTACCAAAAAAAAAAACAAAAAAACATCAAAACAAAAAAAGAAAAGAACACCACTAAGCCTACCCTCCTTTGTGTATGTGTGTGTGTGCTCTTTTTGTTGCATCCGGAGCAGAGTGCAGCTGTGCACAAGGCATCCTGCTACCCAAGAGACAGATGACATTACGACTCACTAAAGGCCTGTGCGTCCTCAGTTAGACACGCTGCTTTGTTGAAGATTAACCTGAATGCCAGCTTCCTGGTACTATACAGAATATTCCTATTAAAAAGGAACAAAAGAGCGCAAGGAAACAGCGTTTCTTCTCTGCGTCGACCCTACAACTATTTGTACCCGACACGTGATTTAATTTCTTCTTCCTCTGATATTCATACCTGCTTTTTCCAAGAGAAATAAATATATTATATTGCAAGAAAATAATCCCAAACAACTGAACATTTAAGCAACCTGTGGTTCAGTAAGAAGCACTTTAAACACTGATATTACGACACACAGGCGGGGTTGCATGTTTTCTTTCTACGGTATCATACAACTTTAGCTATCAGATTGATTTATGCGCTTAAAAAGCAGCCGGTTCAGTTTTACTTCTACCGTACTGATCCCAGTTTCTCCAAACTGTCTTTAGTGTAAAAACCTTGTAAAACCAACCAACCTCTTAAACTACTCATGTATTTGCTCAGTACCTTTAATTTTTAATCCTGGCAGTACAACTTACATTTTTCACAACACAAAGGTTTTGGCATCTTTAAAGGTTAATCAGTTGCCTTGGGTTCCAATGTAGACATCAACTAAAATATCTTACACCAATAGCGACTAGTTACTTGACGCTTAAAGCACTTTTAGCTGTAATGTATTAAAAAAAAAAAAAATCCCACATCTACAATATCACTCCACCACCAGTCTCTTATTGATCAGTGGAATTGTGAGATTTCACTGCGTCTTTGCTGTATGAATTCAATTATTTGGGGCTTTTAGATGTGACATCACATCCTAACTGACAACACTATCCAACTGTTCACAATACCATCATGTCGGCCCATCGTGCAAGTCTTTTGTGAGGCATTCAAGCATCTTAAAAAAAACAAAAACGCTGCACCCATCATATTTCTGACTGTATGCCAACCAACCAGTTCTGGCACATATACCTTACAAATTTACCAGTCATCAGGAGCGCTGATATTTGTATGAGCATGTTTGCACTGACAGAATACTCACTCTCGCCCTCTATTTTATCCGTGCCCCGAGTCCAGATAATAGTCCTGGTCTCTAGCTTTACTTGAAATGTCCTTCTCTCTGGCCGCTGGGACTTCTTAGAATAAAATAGTGTCAGTACTGTTCCCAGCTCCAGGTCTCGGTACAGGTTGTTCATCTCTGTGGCGTTGTCCATCCACGGCACAGGTCCATTGGAAAAGAAGCCAGAGGTCCCAGCCATGTTCACTTCCCCTGTTTGTTATCCGTTTCCTCTCAGAACAATCTGCTCAGTACAGGCTTAGACAGGGATACCTACAGCAGGAGAAGAAGGGAGGGGAAGCCCGTGAAACAACAATTCCTCTGGGACTTCATGTGTGTCAGTGCTGCATGCACATTATAAGGCACCAAAGAGTTTGATGCTGTCAAGAGCCATGCTTTAAACGATATTGCATGAAGTGTAAATGTTTCTATCATCCAATCTTTATAAATAAATGCACACTGTAAGACACTGCTACCCATATGTTGAGATACATGTCAAATATGAACGTAGGCAGTAATAATGCTTTATAATGACCATTTATAAAATTATATTTCTAAAAACTTCTTTAATGTTCAGCCCCGAAACCACAAATGTCTCATGTCATACACACAAATATATATATA
>NW_024582648.1:60189-132967 GCF_018398535.1 Haplochromis burtoni | reverse complement strand
TATATATATATATATATTTATTTTTTTTAATAATAACCTAGATATTTTACGTTGTACGTCTTGATTACAAACATTCAACTTCTCAGATCATCTTATCTTCCGTACTTACAAGCTAAACAAAATAATGCAAAATGTCACTATGTAGTTTTGCAGCACATAAATTCACCAAATAATAAAAATGTGGGCAAAGAATATATTTCAAAACATACCTTTGACCTTATTAACTTAAGGGTACAAGTACTGAGAGCAACGATTAGGCTACAACCTTTCAATCCCATCAGAGTGCATTATGTATCATTAAGAGTGGTGTGAATAAATGAGAGCTGCATCAGAAACCCATCGTGCAACGAGAAATCATGTTGATGTAGATAAATACAACAGAAAGGAGAAACGGGGTTTAATGTTATTTAGACTGCTTTTTCAATTAAAAAAAGAAAAAGACCAACAGGCCTGTAACTCCCTACAGGAAAAAAAGTTTCCTGTGAAAACAGTTTTAGGAATACAACTGGTGAAGAATGGCAGAAGAGTGGGGTTAACGCTGTAACAAGAACCGTCTGGCTATTTTCACGGCGTGGAAACGGGGCCGGTGTGTGCTAGCATTTCGCTGGGCGAAAACAACAAACATACCCTGCTAGACCCGTAAAAAAAACAGGGGGGCTGAGGTAGCAGTAGCTGTTCTATTCATTCCTACTCCTCCTTTTCCTTTTCCGTGCGAAGAAAAATTAACTGGGAAAACAACACGTCGGAGAGGGGCTGCCGTGCTGGAACTACCTACCGCCGCAATCTCGGCCCGACCGCACATCTCCAACGGCTGGCTGCTCCTCTCTCCTCGCGTCTTTTCTCCTTCTTTTTTTCCCACCCACACTCAGGTTTTCCGTGATTAAATCATCGCCGGGCTCTCATAAGGCGCTGCGGTTCGGACAACAACAATTCCCGTTTCCTCTTCTCGCCTCTGGCCGTCCATAGAGAGAGAGAGGCAGACAGACACCGAAGCCCGTGGTAAGACTACGCAAGTTTGTCTGCTCTCGGATCAAGCCAGCGCAGGCCCTCTCTGGCACGTCAAGCTACCCGGAGTCTGTCACGAGGCTTCCGTCGCGGCTTTTCACAATAAAAGAAGTAATCGCGTCGCGTAAAGAGGTTGAGAATGTAGTTAAAAAAAAGATTAATTTCGTGTAACGCGCCCGTTTCTTAATTAGGGCGACCTGATGTCCCTCTTTATGTGGGACAGCGAGTTTAATTTATTCGTTTTTTGTTTTTGTTTTTTGTTTTATTCCTTGCCCCATCCTACATCTTGAGACAACGTTACACATTTTGACTGGTTCATGCACATTTCTGGCTTTTGCAAAAACTTTTTAATATAGTCAGAAAAGGGTTATCCTAATGCCAGTTCAATCCACTTTTATTTATATAGTGCCAAATCACAAAAACAGTTACCTCAAGGTGCTTTGTATTGTAAAGTAATGGCTACATTAATATAGCGAACACCTCAACAATAACTCGACCTCCTTATGAGCTAGCATTTCGCACAAACTGTGTTTAGTCTGCATTTATTTTATAGCGATCTGGTCGCCCTATTCCCAACAGCTGTATGAAAAACAGATACATAACACTTCACATATCTTTCACACATTTAACATATGCATGTTTATTATCATTATCAATGTTTATTATCAAAGTAGTTGTGCTTTATTTCAAATAAACAGAGACATCACCATGAGTGTTGGCGAGCGTGTGTAGGCTACTTTTGGTGTTCTGTTTATGCAGTTGCTTTATCATCTATGGTGACGGTGAAGCATGTTGTAATACTGGTTTTAAATAGGAAGCAACATCCACAGTTGAATGAGGAAGCAGAAAAAACTGCCGCTCCTTGAGGTTCCTTGAAGGAATGGTGACCCTGTCATATTTTCAAGATATGACAGGGCTCATAGGGGAGAGCGTCTGATTGTTGGGGAGCGTTTCTAATGTTGTAGGGCCTTTACTCTCCTATACAAAACACCATGAGGTGGCTGATGTTGTGAATTGGTGCAACATAATTAAAAAACAAGTAGTTGTCACTTGAAGATGGCTCCTAAATGGAGTCCGATTCCATACACTCTTATGGTAAAATGTTCAGCGTCACAACACAAAAAGTATATTTACAAAATAACGTTTGCAAAATACAATTTGGACAGTTTCTGTCTGTTTGGACAGTTTCAGCCCTCATAACAAACTTCAAATTCAAATTGTATTTGTCACACACACACAACCATACACAGTATGACATGGGGGTGAAATGCTTGTAGCTGTACAATGCCCAACCATTAAATGACAGAAGAAAAGTTTTACAATATTTACAATTTACAGTTTACTACAAAAATTTACAAATTAACTTAGGAATTTACAGTAAAGAATGTGCAAATAGCAGAAGAGATTCTAAAGAGAAGGATTATAAATTATAGGAATTATAGGATTATAGGAAATGTGTGGTGGTGCGTGTGGTGACGTGTGTGAGAGTCCAGTCTTATAGTGACGTGTTTGGGAGAGTCCAGTCCTACACCTGGTTCAGGCCCCGAATAGCCTGGGGGAAGTAGGGCAATTTATTTTTTAGTTAAAATCCAAAATTCCAAAGCCAAGGTTGATGTCATAGTGGTTATGTCCATCTTTGTATACAGTCTATAGTTTTAAACAGGTATTTATCACTTGTATGTTAAGTTTACATCCAAGCCATTTATTACTGATACCATCTAATTATATGCTTGTGATTTTTCTTACTGCATCATTTTGAAACATTCTTTCTTCTTGTTGTTTACCTTGGATTTCTTTGTATGTAGATGTGGAGAAGCAGAGACATCAGGCAGTTTGTTTCTCTAATAGTCACACTTATTAGTGGGAAAAAGTGACTAAATAAAACCAATAACTACACTTTAAGGTCACTTACATTTCAGGTAGATAACTTAATCAGACTGATTTATGTCCTTCAAAGAAACCACTGACGCCTGTTTCCCTAATTATTCTTCAGTGTACAGTATTATCAACACACCGATATTTTTTGTATTTGCTCGACAGAATTGTGACATTAAATTTCTCCCGCTGCCTTTAATGTCCATGTTTTACAAACCCAAGGACTAAGGGTTGTTGTTTTGACCTGATTTGCCATCTCTAAAAGTCAGTCAGTAGCCCTGTATTACAATATTCAGCTAAAATATGTGTATATGGCTGCTAATTGCTGCGAGGTAAAGCATCGTTACCTGATTTGCGTTCTAAATCCAACATCTGCAAAACTCTTTTTGAGGGCAAACGTTGTGACAAAGACATGCACTTAATTTGTAGTCAATCATGGCACTTCCGGTTTGACCCTGCTGTTCTGACTGCAAATAACGGCACAACGAGCAGTTGAAGCGGAATGGTATCGGCCTCTTAAAGACCCAGACCTTTCCTGAACACAGAGCTTACTGCGTCTCCTAAACATAGCCTTAAATAAACTTTTATTTTTTTTTAGTTATTTTTTCCATTATAATTGTACATCTTAAAACACAAGTTGTTGACTGATTCCTGTTGATTCCCTCCACATCAGGAATCAGACAATGATTACACAGACATGTGTAATCAGACAATGAGCTTATTTTTAATACCCACTTGAAAACTAATCAAAGCTGGCAACAAAAAGACGAAAAAGACAAGTCTGATGTTTTATTCTGAAACCTACAAAGCTCAAAACAAGCATTCAACTAATCAGGATTGCGATTGTGTGGTACAAGATCATATAGCATGAAATATTAATGACAAAAGTTAGAATATCCATTCACATTTGCAAATGAATTCAAAGACACGTTCTGCTTCATCAGAGCAATACAAAAACAGCACGTTACAATGACAGACTTTTGAGATCTTATTTGGCAAAAATCCACCCCCCTTTTGTCAGGAGGAGCTATCCTGTATTTATTTTTTATTTTTTTAAGCTCTGGCATACAGTACATACACTGCCTTTCAGCTGCTTCAAGTAACCAAGATCCATATTACACAGAGTTCATCGTAAAACTGAGGAAACGAACACGCAAAAGTTGCATTTGAGCAATGAAAAGCCTTCTGTTATAATGCTTACAGCACACATTTTAAAAAATACTGAATCAGTCACTAAAAAAACAAAACAAAACAAAAAACAGACAAAAGTATATGTACATCCCTGAAAGAAACAGCAAACTCAGAGAGGTGATGGAAAAAAGGACGACATTCTGTGCGCTAATAGTTGTGCGAGCATAGTGCTGGGGGTTTTCTGATCTTCACACTGTCACCAGTCTGTCATTTCATTTCATCTTTCACACTAAAATTACACAAATGAAAAGTCATCACATCACCTCTCTCTCGTGTTGCGTCTCACAGTCTCCCATACAAACATTTGTTTAATTCATTATTCTATGACAATATAGATTTATTTCTCAATAAATCTGATGGCTTACAAATTTCAGTACATTTTATCTCACAAAAGATAATACTAATGCGTCGGTCGCTGCTGGGTCACAGGCAGATAGCTGCAGCTACATACGCACTACTGTAGTTTTGTAAGAGAGAGATGCCCTTCGGCAGCTTGGTCAAATGGTTAAGGAGTTATTTTCCTATACATAGCTAATCCTTATGTACAGCACAATTATTCACCTGCGATCGGCTCTCGAGCAGGGGCTTACCTTCCTCCTTCACTGCCCTGCAGCAGCAACACAGTGGAAACATTTTGACATCTCCTGCAAACCATTTTCATATCAAAGGCATGGGTATAAAAGGTAAAACATTAAATAGGTTTAAAACTCATAGTCTTTATCGGCCATGTCGATCGCCCAGGCGAACTTCTCTCTCTGGGTTTTGTTGTAGATTTTCTCAATGGGAATACCGAACTTCTTGCACCTGGGATTGGAGGAAAGACAAGACAGAATGAAAAAAGAAATACTGGGTGAAATGCAACAGTGGCAGTTCGACAAATAGGTTGATAAAAGAGTGGTTTTGTTTCAGTTGATGGCTGCTGTCAGGTCTTGCGAGCTTCCGTTAACTGCAGTTTTCTTACGCTTCTGTATAATTACGGTTTCAGATCCCCTCGCTCTCTCTTTTGCTTTTTGAGTGTTTCATTTGACAAAAACAATAAAACACAATATGAACAATTTCAAGATTAAGAGATTTGACTTAATTTTTCATATATTCTCTACATATTGTTATAACTTGGTCACAAAAAGCATGCAGTGAAAGTCTGCTGTCACGTCAATACTAATACTGGATTTTATTTTTTGTTACAGTACTGGTAAATTTGCAGCAGTTTGTTGGATATCAGTAGGACATCACATCGTCTTTGGCTTGGAGACTCTGACTGGGCCGTTTGTCCTTGGTTTGCAGGCAATCTAAACAATGTGACATGAAAGTGTCCATGTGACTCACTGAACAGGAAAGTCTAAGAAGAATATTAGAGAGCAAATCAGCTGCAAACAGAAAATTAGTTTCTGTTTTCTAAGAAAGGTTTTATGCACACATTCACAGAACACTGAACTACTGGTGATGGTAAAAAAATGATTCACTCTGGTTACACGGCCCTCGTGTAGGCTTCTTTTTCTACCACAAACTTATCAGTAGAAACACCTTATACCAACTGTCAAGCACGGTGGTGGAGGGGTGATGATTTGGGCTTGTTTTGACCTGGGAACTCAAGTATTCTTGAGGGAGATGTCAGGCCATCTGTCCAACAGCTAAAGCTCAGCACAAGTATGGGCAATCGCAATTCCAAGCACAGCAGCAAATCTACAAAAAATAAGAGTCGAGGTGTTGCAACAGGCCAGTCAAAGTCCAGACCTCGACCCGAATGAAATGTGGTAGGCCCTTAAGAGAGCTGTGCAGATGCCCACAAACCTCAATGAACTAAAGCAAAACTAAAGCTGTAAAGAAATGTGTGACAAAGTTTCTTCACAACAATGTGAACGAGTCTTACAGAGAACAATTACTTTAAGTTATTGCTGCTAAAAGCGGTTGTTGGGGTCGAGTTTTTGAAAGCTTTCTTTTTCACATCATTGTGATTTGAGACGTCTGGAACAAAGGTACTTAAATGACACACAAGATTTTACAAGCCTGCTGCCTGTGGCAGGACATAAAACATATTTATCCATCCTTTTTTAAATCTGTTTATTCAATTCAGGGTCGCAGGGAGGCTGGAGTCTATCCCGGCTGTGTTGGGGTGAAAGGTACACAGTGGACAGGTTGACAGTCAATCGTTATGCTCTCATATTATTTCTAATGCATACAAACAAACACACAGCTTCTGATTTTGTAGTTTTTACATAAAAAAACAATTACGGTTTATAATTGAAGGTCAAACCTTAACATGTGGATCCAGTACTCTAACAAACTAACAATCTCACTTCACACAGCTTTATGTGACTGTTGAGGGCAAAGTTAAAAGCATAAAATGTGGCAAGAATGGAGTAGAAGAAGAATAAAGACAGAATGAAACACTTTTGATTAGACAGCTTTGACAAAGATTACTTAATAAATATTACGATGTATATTAAGTATTTATACTTCTTCTGCAGCGTGGTACTGTTTATGTTATGGTCTCAAGGGTCTTGTGTGTTATTTGGACTCTCAGTTAACATTAGTGAAAGTCAGTTTCTGTTTAATTGCTGCTTTTAATGTTTAAAGTTTTTGATCTTTGTGCTCAACTTCTGAGTCCTTACTTCAGATTTATCATTTTGTTGACAGTTAATTTTGAAATTTGTAGATAAAGATTCAATAATGACTTTCCTGGTTAAGTCATCCAAAAGCTAAAGCTGTTACTGAGATATAATAAAATGAGAGAAACCATGATTAACTAGCTAAAATTTTAATTTCCTAGCTGTTAAGCCAGTGTACCTTCACCATACCATTACTCACAAATACCATAGTTTACACCATGTTCCCATGCACCACCCTTTATTAGGATCCCCATCCCTTACGCCCTACAACTAAGAAAATCACGGAGGATTCCTGTATCCATTGTGCTTGAGGAGGAGGTTCTCCATAAATAGCTGTGGGGCATCGGTTAAGGAGGGCGGACCGCCATGTTCCCCCTCTCTATGGCCAAGTCCCTCCATTCACCCACAGACAGCACCTCATTGCCTTCCCACATGGAGGAAGGAGGGCTGTTTTGCAACGCTCCCTAGCTTTCAGAAACAAACCCCATTGTTCCTCACGCTCACACGCTTTTCTTCCTCTTATTTTCCTTTTGCAGCAGTTAGCTTTTTTGCTTGAGCTGCTCCTTTTCCTACAATGCAAAAGCATTTCCTGCCTTTCTGTCACCAAGGGTAGGTATGGACTGCACATGCCCACCCACCCAGAGGCCGCCTGCCTATTTATCAGTAGGGGGGGTTGCACATAAAGTCATAGTATAAAACAACAAACAAACAAAAAAAAGATGCTGTGATTAAATAATAATTAACAGCTAATAAACGCAGATACAGAATGTCTTCTGTGCACAATAAATACCATGCCACAGAGATGCGTGGATCCAGGTAATTAAGCTTGGAGGTTCCCAGAGCAATTTGCTTGTTCTCCTCTCTGTCTGTGGCTTGCACCTGGAGTTTCATCAGCTGCTCCTCTATCCTCTGTACAGCTTTACGCTTCATCTCCACAGCCCTTACAAAGAAAAACAAACACAGGGCAGAGAGAAGGAAGAAGACAGATACACAAGATGCAAAGGAAAACAAAGACGGGGGTGTACGAAGGCGGGGAGACAGAGAGAGACGAGGAATTATAACGACAGACTTTAAATGCCCTGGACACCATTTAAACTTCGTTGCTGAGGAGCAAAGATGTTTAAGTAATTAAGTAATTGATCAAACTCTCTTGTACTCATTAGCGGTGCTAATGTTTTCTTACTTTTTGCTCTTGTCATCATGGGAAGCCTTGTGATCAGCTTTGGCAGCCTTCAGCTGCTTCCTGGCTGCTGATAGTTGATTTTGTTTCTCATCGATCTACAATCACAACAAATGCACACAGAGTGAAGTCTAAAACCTGCACCACCAAAAGAGTGGATAGCTTTATCTTTAATGGGTACAAAAAAATGCCTGTTTACTGAGAACAAATTCTAATGGAGGAATAACAAAACCAGAAACAATCGTAACACAGACGTTTACCTTGTTCTGAAGATTTTGCATGGACTTCTCAAATGTTTTGGGCGGAGCTCTCTGGTGGTTGCAAAGAATGGCCACGGCCCGGTTGGCTCGGTTGTACGATAGGATCTTTGCTGGGATGCTGTCATCAGCTGTTGATCCAAAAACAACATAAGAGGAAAAGTTTAGAATGATTTAAATTTAAAATGACCCAAACTTTGCTGTGTAAAGGGTTTAGCCAATTTGCTAAATTGCTGCTAACCTGCTGTTACTATAATTATATCACATAATGTAATAAAGTAGTTATTTTTGAATGGAAAGGCCCAAAAAGGCATTAAGTGTACAATGCTCATGTGAACAGTTATTATTAGTCATTCCTTCTTCCTTTTTCACCTTTCCTCTGCACTGTTGCTCTCCCAGTTTTAATGAACAGACACGCGTATAATGACATCTGTCTGTACAGTACAAGTAGACTGGTATACAGCTTAAAAGTACAGGCTTAAAGTTACCTGTGTGAGAGGAGCAGGAGTCAGTACTTTTGTTTACATGGTGGAAACAATACTTTAATACCTGCACTGTCATGAATATAAACTCCAGAGTCCAGGTGTCACAAACAGTGACTGTAGAAAACAAAATCACTTCTACAGTCACTGGTCACAACACAGCACAGAAGCCACCAGTTACAGCTTCACATACACTCCCAGGTCACTTTATTATGCAAACTTGTTCAGCTGCTTGCAAATATCTAATAAGCCATGGCAGCAGCTCAGTACATTTAGGAATGCAGACACGGTCAAGTTCAAAGTGAGCGTCAGAACGAGAAAGAAAAGTGATTTAAATGTCTTTGAACCTGGCGTGCTGGTTGGTGCCAGGCTGGTCTGAGTATCTGAGAAACAGCTGATTTGCTGGGATTTTCCCATACAACTCTCTCTAATGGTACAGAGAACTGTATAAAAAAGAAAAAATATCCAGTGAGCAGCACTTCTCTAGGAAAAAATGCCTTGTTCATGTCAGAAATCAGAGAAGAATAATCTGAATGCTTCGAGCTGACAGGAAGGAAACAGTAAAAGTTAAAGAACCAATTGTTATACCCAAGGTATGCAGAAGAGCACCTCTAAAAGCACAACACATTTAACACTGAAGAAGACGGGCTACAGCAGAAGATGACACCGGTGCCACATCAGTCAGCAAAGAACACAAACATGAGTCTACAATTTGCACGGGCTCACCCAAACTGCACAACAGAAGATTGGCTCATCTGATGAGATTTGAGTTCATTCTGTAGGTTCAGAATTTGATGTACATGAAAACACTGATTCATCCTGTCTTATAATAGTTCAGACTGCTGCTGCTGGTGTAATGTTGTGGGATATGCTTTCTTGGCAGACTTCGGGCCCCTTAATACCAGCTGAGCCTGCCTGAGTATTGTTGCTGAATCCATCTAAACCCGCTCCTGTCAGGATAAAACACCATGTCACAAAGCTCAGATCATCTCAGTCTGGTTTCTTGAACATAACAAGAAGTTCACTGTACTCAAACAACCTCCACAGTCACCAGATCTCAAACCAATAGAGAAACTTTGGAATGAGGTAGAATGGGAGATTTGAGTTATGGATGTGTGGCTGACAAATCTGCAACAACTGATGCCGTCATATGAATGTGGACCAAAATCTCTGAGGAATGTTTCCAGCATCTTGTTGAATCTATATCATGAAGAATTAAGGCAGTTGTGAAGGCCAAACCTGAGAGTAGCAAAGAGTACCTAATAAATTGAGACTAGCACTAACTTATTTAATGATGACAATGAGTTGCTATAAGACTACATGAAACCATTTTCACTCACAACAGGTCAGCTCCTTGAGCTGCTGTTGCAGGGTGATGGAGGCGTTATAGGTACGGAAAACTTTGGCTGTAAGTCCATCCATCAGCTCCTGTAGGTGCTTATTTAGAATAGATGTCTGCAGGAAACACAGAAAAGAAGAGGGAACAAGCAGGTGAATCAGAATTATACAAAGTAGTTAAAGTAAACAGTTAACGTGAAGGCAGGTATTCTTGTGTGTTTCTCACATTCAGTCTGTCAAAGAGGTCGTCTTCAGGCTGTTTGTTTTCCAGGAACAACTGGAGGTTTTTAAAGACCTGACAGGAAACAAGAACGAAGATGTACTCAGCCTGAAATCAGTCACTTACATTTAACTCTTAAAACTGTGGCCATGGATGCACTGACACATTGTTACCAGCAGAGGGTGTGGGTTTATTTGTGCCCATGATGACAAGTGCAGGTGGTTTATAGACTGCAGGTTAGTGTGCTTTGTGTGAGTGCTTTTTAACTGGTACTTCAGAGGAAATGCAGCCAAATAGACAGGACCCAGACGTGCTGAAGGATTTGCAATTAAAAACGAAACACTCTGTGTGTGTGTGTGTGTGTGTGTGTCTGTGTAGTTTGTACACTCTGTTAATGGCAGGAAACAGACCACCCTGTGAGGCAGAGCTGACGGAAAACTATTTCTTTCTGATCACCTGCCTGTACAAACATCCTCCATAGATTAGAACATTTTTATCTCATCAACACTAAATTCCACATCTGTCATTACACAACCAATATCTGCCACAGCACCTCTTTCTTCCCTCATTAACTCCTCCCCTTCTCATTTCCTTCCTTACCCTCTTCTCCACGGGTATTTTGTTGTAGTAGCGGATGGAGTCTTTTCCTAAAAAGTCAAACTCCACAACGTACTCCTGGTCGTCCAGCTTGGGGTACAGTTTGATGTGTTCCACTCGCAGCGAGCAGCAGCCAACGGTGTCCGCCGTCTCGCCTTCCTCCTTTTCGTTACCTGCCCTCAGAGCCAGCTATGAGAAAAACACCAAACATCACAAACATAAGCAAAACTTCAGAGCAGAACATTTGGTCAGGATTTATGTAGGCCCTGTGATGAACTGCTGAGCTGTTCGGCATGTAACCCGCCCCCGGCCCAGTGACAGTTGGGATAAACTTCATGTCACCCATGTGACTCTGAACAGCATGACTTGTTAAGAAATCTTAGACTTAGTTTACCAGTGGAACTAAAGAAGGACCTATGATTTGTGTGACAGTAAATGTCATTTGCTGACACAGACTGGGTAATGTGTTAGAAATGAAAGGATACCACATTGTTTGATGGAAATTAACATTTTCAGCCTACAGAGGGCTGAATTTAAAGACATCCCAAAAACCACAAAGATGCTGGTCTTCTATGGCAAATGCCAATCAGGCTCCACAGTTTCATGCAGTGAGCACAGAGCCCAGCTCACCCTGCCCCTTGCACAAAGGAGCAGATACTGGTCCTACTGATGGGTTAAGGACTTTCTACGGTCAGCAAACTTTCTGGTAATGACACGTATTGATGTGCCATCCTGGAGGAGCTGGACTACCTGTGAAACCTCTGTAGGGTGCAGGTGTTGCCTCATGCTACCAGTAGTGACACTGACCCCAGCCAAAAGGGGAGGAAGAAGAGGGGAAGCCGTCTAAGATAAGATTTAATTGCTGGGATTTTTATAGATGGAGATGATATGACGTATGATAGGGAACTAGCCAAAGAAGCAATGTTGAAAAAGGGAAAAGTAGATTGAAGTTGGAAGGAAATTCATTCTAATTTGGTGGGGTTTATATCTCAAGCACAGACATCAGGACTGCCTCTGCACGTGGGCCCACGGCCCTGGATGTCTGGAGTGAGAGATGAGACGAGGAGTCAGCAATGGCCTTATGATGGCCTGGAATATGTTCAGCTCTGAATAGGAACTGGTGAGTGACTCACAGCTGTGGAAGACAACACATTAAAGGGATGATGGACGGAAATGAGAACGTAGTGCTTGGAGGCATAGGGAATGCACGAGATGTGAAAATTCAGCTGAATTATCTACAATAGTTCACGTCACTTTACACCGATTTCCCTTTTCAACCTACTACTTCCACTAGTTCTACTTCTACTACTTAAATCAAAGCTGCTGTACGTTCTTGTCTATAATCTACTTTATCTATTTTATCACTTGGTGCAGTCACCATAATTTTATTGTATTCTTATTTACCTTGTCTATGAAGTACAGCGCCACAGCTCTCTGTCTGATCCTCATCTCTTTTGACTTCCAGTCCTCTCTGTACTGAGCACGGATGCGATCCACACACTTCTTTAAACGCCGGGCAGTTTCATATTTCTGCCAGTCCTTCTCCCCCTGCACACACACACACACACGTACGTCCCATCATTGGGAAAATGGTAGAAAAAAAAGGTTACTGGGGGAAAAGGCGGCGAGAGCGCGGGTACCTTGATCCTGGAGCTCGGGTTTAACATGATGTACTTGATGGAGCCCTGGATGTTCTCTGTCCAAGATGCTAACCAGGTTACTTTGTTGTCATGTCGAACCTCCTTCCATTTTGTCCCTGGGGGAGGTTTGGGGTGCTTGGAGTCCCTACATAAAAAGAGCCAGAGTTACCAAACAGGTGCAAAACATGCTGGCACATTTCCACTGATCTATGTTTGGAGCTGTTCCCACAGTGGAGCTTTGTGCTGATTTAAAAGCGTTCCTCAGAGGTACCAAAAATTAAATAACTGATCTTTTTTCTGCAGTGTAAACACCACAGCTATGAGACAATAGTGCAAAGAGAACATAAAATCCCACCTTCCAGTATGCGGGGGTGAACATGTCCTCCCTGGCTTGTGTTATTGTTTGCACAGATACAGTTTACACTGACAGGAAGACCACCTTTGACATGGTGCCAGAAGCGCATGTGTGTGTCAGTGATACATCTGCCATACTGTATATGCGTCAGGCAGCACGTACAATCTTTTACCCAGTGTTTCTTTGATGGCAACTGACCGCTACAATTTAGCTTTCCCATAAACTCTCCCACACATCCCGCCTCCAAAGCAAAAACAACATCATTTCCACAGTCTGTAAATAAATACGGTAATCACAAAATCAAAAGACAGAAGCACAGATTAACAGAAAACAAGGCAGACAGGTGGTAAAACAAGGTGATCGGTGTGGGGTAAATGCCTGTGACCTCCTGACCAAACACTTCATCAATACTCAAAGCCTCATCAGTTGCTGCTTATTATATCCTTTCACATGCACACGTCCTCTTATTTTATCCCTTTAACAACAACAGTCTCATCATCTTTCACATGTCCTCACCTAAAATGGTTTTACAGGGCCACCTTGTGGTAAATCTCATAACCAAACACGATAACAACAACTTGTGTCCAGATTTTATGTTTCTGCTATGCTTCGCCTCTGAAACAGGAACGGTTAAAGATCAGGGCAACTGAGGTGGCGATAACGGTGACAAAGAGATTTCCTACTTGCTACAGTTAATAATGATGTCTTCGGGTCTGATGCGCCGCTTCAGCATGCCCATCTTTGGATGGTCCCCCCGTCCTCGGAAAAGGCCCGGCGGCTCGATGCGGAAATTTCCGATCCTCTCCTTGTGGTTGTCCATGATGCAGAAACCATACTCCTGAAGGAGCCGTTCATTTTCCTCTTTGATTTTCTACAAGATGTATGAAGATATATTGAGAAATCCCAGAGTTCTCGAGGTTGGGAGAGTGCACCTAACTGCAGCAGGAATACCTGTTTCTCCTCTTTAGACATCTGTTTCCGAGCTTCTGACTGGGCCTTGAAGTACTCGCTCATCTCACTGAAGTCACATTTATTCAGGTCAGTAATCACAGACTTCTCTTCTGATGTCATTTCCTAAAATAAAACAGAGGACATGTGAAGCCCCATTTAAATACTTGGAAATTCACACTATCTGCAGAGCCATGTCCATTTTCCTCACCTTCCTCCAGTCTTTAAAGAAGTTCTTCCTAAAGATGTCCTTCGTGGTATACTCATGATCCAACATTTTGGCAAAAAATGTTGCAACCTCTTCAGCAGGAGCACTCAGCTTCATAGGCTTACCTACAAATACAGGAAATTACATTATTTTAATAAAAAGATAATAATAAGTACACAAAAATAAGTTTTCTTTAATACAAACTGACTCACCACCATAGTAAAATTTAACTTTGCCTGGCAAGGGTTCGTATGGAGGCGCAAACACTGGACCTTTATGTTCCAGGAAGCGCCATTTGGAGCCGTCGGTATATCTTTCCTCCTCCCACCTAATCATGACAAACAACAACACAACACAACCGGTGAGAGAGAAAAAACTGCACTTTATCTAAATAAGTGGTTTGTAATTTCCTGAGGAAAAGATCAATTTGTGTCTATAATTAACTCACCATTTCCACTTCTCTTCTTCTTCTTTTTTCACTTTCTTCCCGTCTGTTCCTTTTTTGTCTTTTATCTTCTTTTTGTGCTTTATACCCTAAAAAATGGATTCAATTAATTAGATCTACAAGGAGATACACAGCAGATGCCCCAACCCGGAAAATATTTTTGTCATTACAGTGTATTAACATGTAATAAACCTCATCTTCCTCGTCTTCGTCGTACTCATGTTTCCTCTTTTTGGCCTTTTTGTCGTGTTCCAACTTGACTTTTTTGGGCTTGTATTCATATCTGTAGAAAATTACACCACTACATGAACAACCAAAGCTGAACTGCAACTACAAGCGTTTTGGATTCATTTGAATGACACCTACTCTTCATCATCATACTCTTGTCTGGAGCTCTTGTTGTGTTGGGGTGAGGGGTAGAAGCCATTGTCTTCCTCAGGTTCACTCTTAATGCCAGCAGGGCTCCTGTCTCTAATTGGCACGTCAAAGACATTGAACAGCAATTTAGTAAATGACAACAAAGCAATAACTGCTCTTTAGTATAATTATTTTAAAAGCAAATAACGGCTGATTCATGAGTACTTTTACTGCATGATAACTGCAAAGGTCTTTAGCCATCTGTCATTTCTTGTTATTTTGCTAGAAAAACAGGAAATGGGTGCAGTGATGGACTGAAACGTGCAGGCACAAATGACACTGCAGACTATAAGTCAAAAACAGAGTTTGTGCAATTCTAAAACGAAAGTCAATATTTGGTATGACCACATTTATAAAGTCTTTTAGGCAAGCCTGTAATTTCTTTAAATCTTCAGGAATCGTTTTCCAGGCTTCTAGAAGGACATTCAAAGCTCTTCGTTGGATGTTGGATAATCCATGACTGACCGTGTTTCTTTCTGCATTTTTAATTTTTTTTCTTTCAACTATATTAGTAGTGTGTTTTGGGATAAATAGCAAGCTGAAAAATAAAGGATTTGCCAGACACTTTTCAAATGATATTCCAGGTTCAATCAAAATCTGTCACGTTACTGTGTTCATAATTTTATCAATTTTGGCAAGTGGCATTTTTATGCTTGAATCATGCATAAATCAGTGTTAAGTGTCTTAAAAAACAAACAAAAAAAACATTCCTCTGAAAATGGTCAGGTACAAAGACTGGACTGAAAATAAGTAAAAAAAACAAAACAAAAAAACAAAAAATCAGCCAATGTTACAAGTAAAACTTTGAAAAACCTTCGGATATAATGGAGAACTGTTGTTCAAGAGCATTTTACCACTAGAAGTAATAGATAAAGAAATGAAATGTGCTTCAGGACTTGTGCAGAGTCTGTAGCTGCAACAAAGCGATCATGTTTACCTCACATATCCATTTTCCTTCTCCCTTTTAGGCTTCTCTAAATGAGATGATTGAATCTGAGAGAAATGGGAAAATATAGAAAACCATGTTAAAACGTATGCCACACCTTTGCCAACTTTAAAAACTAATTTTAAACTTTAGCATATAGTCAGAGTTAACTGAAAACCAGAGGGGCTCTGGTTGCTTGTCAGTGTTTGTTTCTAATGAGGCCAATCTCTCTGGAGGATTTTAGAAATGTTAAAAAAAAACAGGACCAAAAACAATTTGTCACAAAAAATAATGACTCACAATCTTTACTCCAAACACATATAAAGCTTTTCATTTAAAAGCATACCGACGACCCATAAACAAACCTTCTCTTCTCTCCTCTTGTCTTTGTCCCTGTCTTTGTGTTTTTGTCTGTGTTTGTCTGAGCTGCTGTCGCTGTGCTTCAGTCGCTCTTTGTCTTTGTCTCTGTGTTTCTTCTCAGAGTGCTCCTTATGCTCACTAGAACACAGAAGACACAAAAGGCAGAGATCAAGCGTAAAAGGTCAGACGAGGTCTGGATGTGCAGACACAGAAGATGCCATCACAAAAAAACCCAAAAAAAACAACCACCAGCAACGTACGCTTATCGTTTTTAATCACACAAAGACAGAGACGCGGGCTGTCAACAATAACGGACAAAGTAATGACAGCTACTTATGACACACAAAAAGAAACCATAACAAATCCACAATGGTTCCAAGATTGAGTCTTTCATATTACTGTGTTTGATACTGACAAAATGAAATTTGGATTTTGTCAGGATCCTCCTCATTTAAAATGTTCCCATAACACCGCAAAAGTGAATACATACCATTACAAAGACTTAACTCTGAAAACCGACTATTTCACGAGAGTAAGGGAACAGCCAAACATAAAGGCAGGTGTGAATGATGTTTAGCAGATCACCAAATAACTGAGACAAAGAAACAGACATCTTACCTGTTGCTGTGCTTGAATTTCTCTCGCTCCTTGTCTTTTTTGTGATCTTTGTGTCTGTGTTCCTTGTCTTTGTGCTTGTCTTTATGTTTGTGTGTGTCTACAGTACAAGGGAGAAATCAACTTGTTGAGAAGCATTTAAAGATATCAGAACAAAAACTTTTTAAATGATTCTTTCACAATTAGCTGTTTGCAATTTGCATGATTTGTCAGGATGTGTCACCTCCAAGGCAACATTCACTTAACAACACTTTATTAGGTACACTTATTCAATTGCTTGTTAATGCAAATATCCAATCAGCCATTCACATGAAAGCATTTATTATGTATTCAGGCAGCATCAAAAAGGTGAGGAAAGGTGAAGTGATTTTTGATGTGGTGTGGTTGATGGTGCCAGATATCCCAGACATTTCAGAAACTGCTGATTTACTGGGATCTTCCCATACAACCATCTCTAGGTTTACAGAGAATGGTTCAAAAATATTTAAAGAGAGCGGCAGTTATCTGGGAGAAATCGTCTTGTTGATGCCACAGATCAGAGTAGAATGGCCAAAGTGCCTATAGGAAAGGAACAGTAAGTCAAATAACCAATTGTTACAACCAAAATGTGCAGAAGACCATCTCTCAGCAGCAGAAGACCACACTGGGCGCCACTCCTGTCAGCTAAGAACAGGCTAAAATTTGCACAGGCTCACCACAATCACCAGATCACAAGTCAAAAGAGCACACTATGGGATGCATGGCTGGATGGATATGCAACTTACAAATCTCCAGCATCTATGATGCCATCATGTCGACATGGGCCAAACTCTCTGAGGAACGTTTCCAGCACGTCGTTGAATCTATACCACTAGAAATTAAAGTAGCTCTGAAGGCAGGCCACAGCCTGCTATTAGCAAAGTGTACCTAATAAAGCGGCAGCTGAATGTACATGCCTTGGTAAAGCTGCAACAAATCTAGTGAGAAGTGACAGCTTAAGGACGAACTGTGCAACAAACGTCCGTTCCCTTACTTCTGGTTCCAAATCTCGGAGAAACACTTTGTCAACAAACATGCAAACACACAAAACAAAAATCTCTTAATGCATGCAGAGATAATTGCAATGAGACAATAAGAGACACAAATCTCCAAAAGAAGAACTTGGCTGGTGGGGACTGGGGGGGGGGGGGGGGGGCTAAGTATGTTTCATACCCACCCAGCAAAACATCATTCCTCCACGGGTATTTTCCACATAGATCAATTTTGTTTTCATACACTCCTGCTGCCAGCCAAACGACTAGCCCGTAATGATTCTGCATGTTCTCCTAATATTAAAATGCTTCCTGCTGAGTAAAATCCCCCCAAAGGTAGACCTGAAACAGTCTGATCATCACCTTGTGACTCTCTGTTGTCATGGCAGTTTAATAACCACATAATCAGCTTTTGTAATATATACCACATTTTAATAAGAAACTAATTTCCCTCAGACAGCTTTGCTTTGCATCAAATAAAGCATTTAAACAAAAAAGGCTGCTCCCAACTTAAGTGTAATTTAAGTATAATTTGTGCCAAAAAAATAAAAAAATGTGGATGTTTTTAATAATGCCGTGCAACTTTTTTCAGTGTGTGTGAGAGGGCTTGAAGTTTGGTGTGAGTATTCCTCGTTAACAGTGCAGATAAATATCTCTTAAGGAAGGATGGAGGCAGAGCACAGGTGGTGGTGAGATAGGGGCAGGGAGAGGCGATAAGCTCCCAGCTCTCGCCTCCATATCACGGCAGACAGTTGGCTCTGTGCTCGGCGCCCTGCCTGCTTCATACAGAAAAAGAAAATGGCGCAGAGACTAAGTCCTCAGCCCCAATTCGGCCACTTTCGGCTCCAAAATTCGCTGCGATTCCACGCACGTATCGCCAGTCTAAAGCATGCAAAATTTACACGACGCCAGGCCCTTTCGGAATACCCCGTCAGATTAAAAAAACGAGACCGGCAAGGGTGCATTTCAGACCCTCTTTTTGAACAATAGCCGCAAGAGAGTGGAGGAGAAGGGACTTAGTCTCTGGGACGCCATTTCTGTCCTTTAAAAAAACTAACAGTAGACAGATTCCAGCTGGAAATCAAGAGTCAGAATGAACAAGAAAATCCTCATTAGAGGTCCTACCGCTTCCTTTAGATCCGGAATTGACCTGAAAATTGTGAAAAAAATGTTTTTAATATTTCAATTTTAAAAACGCCGGTAAGCTCGCTTATTCAAGTTTCAATAGGAATATACGCTGAGCCTAGGAATGTGCGTATTTCTGCACAACAAAGAGCCGAGAGAGCACAAAAATGTAAAAGTTTTCTCCTAAAATAAACAGAGCAGCCTAACTTGCAGCGACAGCTAACGTTAATTTGCGCTCATTTCATATCCTGATGGTTAATACTTGTGTTATGTCTGTTATTGCTGAGAGAATTGATCCAAAACTGTACAGAAGACACTAATTATCGGCCAAAAGCTACCTGGGAGTCTCCGCGTCCGTGGTCTCCGCTCATGGTCAAGTTGTTTTTGTTTGTTACGCAGGTAAAGTTAAGAGTAGACAGCTGTTAAAGGATGCAGCCGCACAGGATGCGAGGCTCGGGGAACCCTCACTGACAGCCTGGAATGGAGTCCCGATGTTTACCGACTGCGCATGCGCAACCCAACCTGGAAGAAGGCTGTGCATGGTCCTTACCTGAACCGCTATCATAACACCATTTTTACCGGGTTGGTGAGGACACTGGACATAAAAGATCGGAAAACTGGAAATTGTGTTGGAGGCGGAAGACTTTGAACTTTTAGCTGTTTCACAAGTTTTTACAGCTTTTCCTGTTGGGCTTCAATTTGATAAATATGTGTGTAAACTTACGGAAAAATGTTATGTTAGCTCAGTGTGAACATTTGTTGTTATTTTATAGCATATTTCTATAGTACATATTGGAAAAACCAAACCAAAACAACAACAAAAAACCCCACACTTTGTTATGTTAAGTCCAAAATTGATGTCATGTCCAGTGGCCACATTGAAGTCTTTTGATCCTCGGGCCCCATGTTTGACATCTATGAACAAACATTGAAAATGTGACGTCATTCAGGGGTAAAACCGCAAAGGATTCTGGGAACGAGTGGCAAGTGGTACTAGCGCACGCAGGCTTTCACATGAAAACAGTCACACAGCGATAAAAAGAAACACAAAAAATGGCAAGAATTTGTTGTATTATTAACTGCAATAGCCGGTCGCATGACAGCCACGGGAAGCCGACGGTAAAGAGATCGGTTTTTATCGGATTACGTCGTGAAAGAGAAATTGTTTAAGCCATGTTTCCGAATAACAAAGAGCCGACGGATGGCCTGGATTGCAGAGCAAATATAACGTTTCAGAACACTCCAGCTCACATGTTAGTCTGCTCCAAGCATTTCCACAAAGGTACGTCTTCTGTTGTAGTTGTGATTGTGTAATTTATCTTAATATAATTGTTGATGTAGGTTACAAAGAAGTCTTATATTGATTTGAACTGAATTTGTTGCGCTATGCTGCTTTGTTCACTGTGGCTTTGCGGGCTAATGTTTGTTGTGTTTTGTAGGAAAACCAGCCTACAAAATGCTGGAATGCGATCCGCCCTCTGTCAACCGGGGTCATACCGATTGGAAAGCTGCTACCACAGCGGGATTTGATCGGTTAAGACAGAGAGCGATATCAAAACAGCCACGAAGCGTCCCGCATATATGTGCCCAAGTGTTGTATTGAAGCAATCAAGTGATGAATAACGATTTTCCAGTATGTTGTTTTGCAATGTTTTTTTTTTTTTACCGAAGCAGCTAATAAAGCATAATGAAATACAATTTTGCCTCTTTCTTGTAAGATTCTATAATAGAATGAAACAATAATGTCAGTTATAAATAAAAACAATAAATTGAATGAATTACGAAACACTCATTTTATTTATATTAGATCTGAAAATGTTGTGTAATACTACAACCTGAAAAGACGTTGGCCTGTACAGGAGATAAAGGGGGAAAAACAGCAGCTGTTAAATGGAATAGTCCAAATCACAAAAGTAAACTGGACCTGGGCTTGTTGCAGGGATCTGAAGTTACTAAACATTTTGTGAGTGTATGCACTCACACTTAGGACCATATAATAATAAATAGGTGCGTGATGAAAGTTGGGCACCACGCTAACGTCTTTACTCCACTCTGTATGCTCGTATGGGTCTGACCATTTCACTCCTTTGATTTTTTTTCCTCGTCCTTCTTTTGCCTTTTCGTCAAGTCTGTCTTTGTACGGACCTGCCGTGTTCTCCGTCGTTTTGTACATAACTGTTTTTGGGACGAATAAAATGCAAGTAGGGATTAAAACCGGAGAATTAATGATTAGCGCTTGATGCAGTGTTTTTTTAAATTTCTGCCACAGGTACCCACAAAGCAATGCGCGAAAGTCACGTGGTCTGTCAATCTCTATATAGTTTTACTGGTCTGGCCCGCTTAAACTCAAAGTCTGACATTCCTGTTTAAAGCAACTAAAGAGTGAATTAAGGGCAACACACAGATCAAATGACTCATTTCCACAGAAAAAAAGCGGTAGAAAATTTTATTTGTTTTACATTATACCGTCATGACAAGCTGCACCATCTATCTTCACATGATTAATCCAGCATTTCATATAAAAAGCACATTCACACAAACTGTATGCACACCTAACTACAATCTCACGTGGACACGACAATAGCATGATTCCTTTTAAAACAATCTGTACACAGGTCTCTTCCTCTAGTAAAAATTTATAATCCTGCTCAGAGAAACCATTATCAAGTGATTCACAGCGGGGAAACAAAAACATTTACAGTACATTTCACAGGTAAACACAACTGTAGTCGTGCCTACTTAGACTTCCTTCTCTTGGCCTGCGTGGGGCTCGCTCCAGCTTCTGTCAAAGAGAAGACATGCATTTGTGTCGGGGAAATGGTAGCAGGCACAGCTTGGATATAGTGATTGATACTGTGTCTTTTTTAATTACCTTTCACAGCAGCACTGGTTGCAGGCCTGGCCGATCTCTTCCTAAGGCTGCTGTCTGCTACTGGCTCCTCCTCCACCTCTTTCTCAGCCCGGGAGCTGCGCCTGCTTGGCCCTTTGGGCTTCTCCACAGCAGCTCTGGGAGAACAAGATAGAAAAGGGGAAAAAATGGAAAAGAAAAGGAGAACAACACAAGAAAGTGTTACCAAACATACAACGGTGTGAGTTAACTCTGCTCTAGTCAGAGAAAGATATAATACCAATCAGGACTCTGCTGTTTTTCCTCGTCTACCACAGATACTGTCCATCTTCATCCCGACAGCATCCACTACGCTGACATGATCACTGCTTGTGTCTTTTCAGCACAAACGTGTTAAAATACATACCTTGAGACTAAGTTGATGGGCGCCTTTCTTTTCTTTGCCCATCTGTGATAGAAGTGGAAAAACAGCGGTAAACTATACACTGTGCTGAACAAAACATGGCTTCACTTCCCCCCACCACAACACGACAATCCCCAGGAAAAGAAACATGGCCATAAAGGTCAGCGGGAGAGCTGCAATTTGTTCTGTGATGGGCTGCTCATTGTTCAACCTTTTGACATGCATTAATATAATTATATTGTTGCATGCTTATCATACGTACCCATTGCTGGGGCCACTTGGCTCATTGATTTCACCATGTATCCCTCCGTGGCCAAGCAAATGAACTCCCTGAGTTTCAGTGAGGCTTGAAATGTCTAAGCATTTCTTCTTCAAAAGCATCAATCTTAAGATTAGGCCAGCTTTTTCAAAGATCAGCAGTAAGGGACACCTTAAAAACCCTAGCCCGTGACACATTACACAGCAATTAACAAACCATAACAAAGAACATGATCTTACCCCTGTTCAGAACCGGTCGAAGCCTCTTCACCTGAACAAAACAAAAACAGGAATTATTCATGTGCAATTTAAATTCCAATTGCTTATATTCTATTTGAGAGAGAAGTATTTTAACAGCTCAAAAACAAGGATGACAACACTAACCGGTCTTCTCGGTAGCAGTAGGTTCCTGTGACTGTGGAGCTTCTTGTTGAATAGGTGCTGGGAGGTGAAAGAATAAAACAGTTCAATTGACATATCTAAATAAATAACACATTAAAATACACACCACTAACTGTTCACATATGGGCACATATGATATGATATAGCTATGTAATTGTATATAGGGAGCTAAGCAGTGGATTCTTCCCACTATGGGAATCAGTTGCCAGAATATTTGCACAGAGAAACAGCCTTTCTCTATCGAAAAAGACATAAACATTAAACAATACTTCATACATAAGCTAGCATTATACACGTTTTTTGTAACATACAATAAGTGGACCTAAGCACATGACTGACATGTAGTGCATTAAGGTGCTCATCAGCTTCAAAAATTAATGTAGCTCACGGCTGCACGTTTACCTGCTGTGGTCTGAGTGGTTTCAGCAGCTGCTCCAGCTGTTGGGATGGAGGGCTCCACAGCTGTTGCAGGGTCAGACTGGCCTGCTGGAACTCCGCTTGGGTTAGCAGCTGGAGAGGATGTGGTCTGGGAACCCTCCTGAACAGGTCCAGGTGTGGCAAGGGTTGGAATAATGGACGGTACTGGACTTTGCACAAGAGGAACTGTGGAGAGCACAGCTGAAGAAGAAACACCAGTGGGAGTACCAACTACAGCCACAACAGGAGCTTGAGATGTTACAGCTTGCATTGGGGTTGAGACTGAAGCTGGTGCATGTGCTTGAGTCTGGCTTATAATCTGAGTAGGAGCAGTGACTTGACCAGGAACTGGGACTGGAGATGAAACTGCAGATATAGCAAGGGTGTTTTGGGAAACAGCAGTAGTATGGGGGGCTTGTGCTTCAATCTGAATGGCTGGACTAGCAGGAGGATGAAAGACCTGTGGTGGCACAGCCCCTGTGTGCCCCTGTGCAGGCCTTTCCACAGGACTTTGCTGGGAGTCCGCTGTAACAGAAACAGCTACAGCAACCTGTGCAGGCTTACTTCTTAACTGGGCAGTTGGAGATGAAGAAACAGGGCTTTTCCGGACGGTGTTAACAGCCCCAGGACTAGAGCAGGGAAGAGGAGAAGCCAGAGGTGGCTGAAAGGGAGATGCTGAAGGGTTGGGATGAGGAGATGGCTGTGGAACTGGGTGAGATTTTGGAGTAGAAATAGCCTCACCGGGGCTTTCTGTTTTGTTAGCTGCTGGGTTACTTTGAAGACCTAGGGGAGGTGCTGGGGCCGGTGATGACATACTAGTGGCAATCTGAAGCTGTCCAACAGCATTTCTAGTGGGCTGACTGCTGGTCATGTTAGTCCCTGAGGACTGGGTAGAGCTTGGAGCAGCAGAAAGCTGGATATTTGCATTTGACACTTGGATAGACCCCACCATGGTGACTGACTGAGATACCACTGTAGTATTGGGAGCCACAGATGAACTTGGGACCTGGAAAATTGGGTTGATAAATACAGGGGTGGTTGTGATGAACTGAGGAGGTCGGGATGCTGAGCTCTGCTGCCGGATGTCCTGAGGTCTAATGTTCCTGTGAGGGACAGCCACCATAGTTGAAACCATAGATGTGGGCGGCTGTGAAGCAGGGGCAGAAGTGATAGGGTTTGAGGCCACAAACACAGTGATCTGGTTGGGGGAAATGGTGCTAGAAGAGGCAGGGATCTGTATGACTGAGTGTACACTTGTCACAGTTTTAGGACTAGGGCTTGGTTTAGTAGCCGAACCAATTGGGTTTACAGCAGAGCTAGAGTTCGAACTACTACTAACTGTGGACGCAGAACTAATCTGACTGGAAGCAATTGTACTGGGGTTTACACTTGTGGTGGCATTAGTGTTGGTACTGACTGTGTGTGTAGGTGTTGCATTTACATTTGAACTAGGAATGACACCAAGACTGGAAACTGGGTTTTGATTAAGGCTGGGAGTGGTATTGGAGTTCATGCTATTGGGAGGATGTGAACCAGGAACTGAAACAGGCAGTAAGTTAGGACTGCTGGTAGGGACTGGGACAGCAGGTTTGAGTTTAGCTTCGGTTTCTGCAGTATTAGCAACAGACACTGCCACATCTGTGCTTTGGGAATTACTGTGAAGTGGTCTTTCTGGATCAAAAGCAGACTTAGGACTGTCCTTTCCCATTACATCCCTAACAGTACTACTCTGTACGGTTCTCAGGGACATATTTGGAACACCTGTGTTATCCAGTAACTGGTTTAGGGAAGTCGGGGCTGCTCTGATAGCAGGTGAGACCTCGGACTCCTGTACAGGCGCTGAATGCGTCAGCTGCCTATCAACAGTGCAAGCCTGCAGTTCCAAGTCAGTTTTAGGCTGCTGAGGTGCAGGCAGACGAGGGCTAGTCATTCTGGGTGCTGATAACTCCCTTAAAGGCTGTGGCTGTGACTGAGACTGTGGTATCTGTCGCTGCTCTGCTGTTATCATTCCCTGACTATCCCTGACTCCATCAGCAGGGTTACCTTGAATTCCATGAAGGTTGCTCTGGGTCTGCTGCGCCTCCATGGAACCAGTCACTTGTGAAGCCATAGATACTGGACTTGGAGGTACTGAGGTAGGGCTTAGCATCATTGTTTGCCCCTGAGGACTGACCAACTGCTGCTGGTGTGGAGGGCCAGTGACAGCCATTTTTGCCCCTTTCTGTCTTCCTGGACTCGGGGTGGCTGACTTACGACTAGAGGCTGGGCTTGACCTCCTACTATTGCTGGGACTTGCCCTCTTACCCTGCACTCCAGCTGGTTTGTCCTGTTTAGCACCTACCATCCCAGTACCAGAACCAGCAGAAAATGCCTGCTGATTGTTGTTAGTGTTATTTCCACCAGCACTGCCATTGTTGTTTCCTGGTAAAGTTAGGTTAGGAGGTGCCTGTCCAATGGCTTTCAGAGTTGTTGGATTAAGACCTTGCTGATCAAATCCCCTGTTTAGGTTTGGCTGCCTTGGAGGCAAAGGAATGTTAATTTTGGGAGGAAAAAGCCCTGCAATAGAGGCATTTAGCCTCTCGGGTGAAAGGTTAATTTCTGAGGGTTCAGTACTGGGTGGACGATTGGTTGGGGTGAGGGGATGGTGGTATGGTCTGGGGCTGGCTCTGTTGGGGGTTTTAGGTCTTGAACTCTGTGAGGTTGTGGGGACATTTGGGAAATGAAGACCAGGCATGGGACCTCCTTGTTGAGGTTGAGTGGGTAACTGCTGCTGAGGACTAGCTCCAGTATGCTGGGGCATTTGCGCTGAACCAGGGACTTGCTTCATCATGTGAGTGTTGGAGGCCTGATTGCCCACAATCTGTTGAGTGCCATTTCCTGGTTGTCCCCCCATTTCTGGGCCACCAGGTCTGTCCTGCTTTGAGTGGGCACCTGAAGGGGCTTCTTCAGATCCAGTTCCTTGGGGAGCCTGTCCTGCATCAGAATGGGACATTCGTCGTGCAGCCCCTGCAAGCTAAAAAGTAGAGAGGAAAAACAAAGGCAAATTGTTCATATTACATCTTTGCACTCCAAACTTAAATGCTAAAAAAAAAAATAGATGAGAATTTCAGCACTATGTTAATGTATGTCCCAACAGGGCCCTCACCTGTGGGTTCACTATCAGGGGCATTCCTCTGGCTTTGTCAGGTGATGGTGGCACCCCTCCAGGTCCTTGAAGGCTGATCATCACAGGCATGTTGCCTTGCTGTGAGACAGGATGTCTTTGCACCTCAGTTTGATTGCCCATTCCTCGGGGAGGTAGCTGCCCTCCTGGAGGGATGGGCATACGATTCTTCGCCTGCTCCTGCTGCATCTTCAGCATCATCATCATCTGCTGTTGTTGCTAGAAAGAAACATGAGGCTCACTGCTAAGTATGAACTGACATATTGTTATGCTAATACCAAAAATTATCACCAATGTACATAACTTTATTACCTGCTGTTGCAGGTGTGGTTGCTGTTGTGGTTGCTGCTGTAGCTGATGAGGGTGCATTTGGGGCTGGCCTTGACCTGTAGTCTGCTGTCCTGTTATTCCCTGCTGTCCTTGTGCATTCTGGAGACCTTGTATCTGTTGCATGTGTTGCATCTGCTGCTGCTGCAACTGTTGCTGCTGTTGCTGTAACTGTTGCTGCTGCTGCAACTGTTGCTGCTGTTGCTGTAACTGTTGCTGCTGCTGCAACTGTTGCTGCTGTTGCTGTATTTGCTGTTGCATTTGCTGCTGCTGATGCTGCATTTGTTGTTGCTGCATCTGCTGTTGTTGTATGTGCTGCATCTGTTGTTGTTGTTGCTGTGATGGTGGTTGTTGTTGCTGCTGCTGCTGCATCTGCTGTTGTTGTTGCTGTGATGGTGGTTGTTGTTGCTGCTGCTGCTTGTTGTTGCTGCGATGGTGGTTGTTGTTGCTGCTGCATAAATTGCATGGGTACTTGCTGCAATACTCTCTGATCTCCAGGCTGGCCAGGAAAGCCTAAGTAAAAGCATAAAAAGATTCACAAATAAATAAATAAATAAATAAATAAATAAATAAATAATTTTTTTTTAAAGATGCAGTAAAAAAGTTTACTGCAAATAAATAATGTTAGGGTATTTACCCTGGACTGAATGCAACTTAAATGTGCACAAAATAACTAGAAATGTATGTTGCTATTTACCTCCAGGCCTGTTAGCAAATTCAGGGTGTTTCTGGCCTGCGTTGTCTAAGCCCATACCATGTTCACCACCAAGATTTGGCAGTTCAGCATCCTCCATGCCAGCAGCCACTTCAAGACTACTAAGAAGAGAAAGAAATTGTTGAACAATTAGACAATTAACCAATGAGTGATGAAAATAAATTGCATCCCATGGCAAAAACTGTTACAAGTACAAATTATTACCCAAGTCCCTCTACTTGCTGTTGACCTTCTCCCTCTTTGGGCTTCTTCTTGCGTGCTGGCTTCTTCTTTTTGGGTTTGGCTGGATTTCCCCCACCTGCTCCTTGTTTTCCTCCTGGTCCAAATTGGCTGGCTGAAATATCACTCTGCAGCAGATTGACCAGCAGTGGGCTAGTCAGTGTAACATCTTTGCTAACAGGAAAGCCACCTGGCTGTCCACAAGGTCCTGCAATCTGCATCTGACCTGGAAACTGTGAGTTGAAATTCATGCCATGACCTGGAAAGTGCCCATTTCCCATCTGCATGTGCTGGGGGCCTCCCATCATGCTTTGCTGTTGCTGTGCCTGCATATCAGGAACCATTTGTTGTACTCCCAAATCTCCTGTCCCACTGTTTGGATCCCCCATGGCATGTGGATGTTGCTGAGCTGCCTGTTGTTGTTGTTGCTGCTGCTGCTGTTGCATCATGGCTTGTTGTTGCTTCTGCTGCTGTTGTAACTGCTGCTGTTGCAACTGTTGTTGAATGAGAGGGTGCCCTGAAGGCAGTCTCATCTGTTGCCCATGCATGCCCATAACTTGATTAGGATTTCCAGCAACAGGAACCTGCTGAGACTGTTGCTGATTCATCTGCTGGTGCTGCTGTTGCTGTTGCAGCTGCTGTTGCAGCTGGTGTTGTTGCATTTGCTGCTGCTGAAGTTGAGCCATTTGTTGTTGTTGCTGTGGAGTCATCTGCTGTGGGCCAACCTGACCCTGGAACTGAGCCATGTTACCTGGTACATTTGGAGAAGGGCCACGCATCATCTGCCCAGGCATAACCCCGGCTGGCATCTTGCCCCCGAAAGCCTGCTTGTTGCCTTGCATCTGGTTGGCAACCATTTGTTCCATCATTGAGTTTTGTTGCTGCTGTTGTTGTTGCTGCTGCTGCTGCAGGAGCATGGCCTGGTGCCCTTGGCCTCCAACCATCTGACCCTGCCCATGCATCACCCCCTGGCCTTGCTGAGGCATCATCTGCTTGGGTGGGGTCATCCCTCCTCTCTGCCCTTGATTGATGGGCCTTGAGAGGACAGTCTGACCTGCACCCTGGCCTTGAACCATCTGGCTGGGGGAGGAGGACACAGGCTGGGCCTGATGCTGGAGGCCCATCATCTGGGTCTGGAGGCCAGGCTGTTGCTGGCCCATACTAGGCCCAGCAGTTGTACCAGGTGCTGAACCTGCCATGCTACTTTGAACACCCATAACATTAGGCGGAGCATGGGGTGGTCCCTGCATTGAGTTTGGTGTAGAGGCTGATGGTTGAGCTCCTAATGCAAAATGGGTTGGGGAGGGACATAAAGACAATAACTTAATGGATTTCATGTGAGGTAATCAGCTATTATGCCTTCTGCTAACTGCACACAGAGCCATGCTTTGTTAAATTAGATTATAAAGTGTCCAGAGATAAGTTACTATTAGTCTACTATAAGTCACCTACTATTATGTGAAAGGTGTAGTTAATTTGTTTGACATGAAGTTCACACAAAAACTACCATATCTTTCATCTGAATTGCTGGAGAAGTGAAACATGTCCAAAGGAAGAGTCGATTAAATTTTGGTGTGAATTCTCATCACTTTCTTTAAAGCCCCAGTCACAAAGGCCTAGAGACAGGTCTGCGACGAATCGGCAACCACTGATTACTAGGGAAAATGTGTTATCGCTTATGCCAACCACCTAGGTTGCCGAGTTGCTACGGGATTGCTGATGGGTCTCTAGGCCTGCTTGACAAAATGGAGCACTGGCTTTTTGCAGAGTTAAGATCGTGCTCTTATTCAATGTGTCAGTCTTATGCATGTTGCACTGACACTAACAAATACATTCTCATCTTTATCAGAAACGGCACAGGTGGATCCATAGCATAAATAATTTAAAATACATTACTCTAATATTTTAATGAAAAACTTGATAAAAAAAAAAAAAGCCAAATTGTGACTTGGTCTTAACAAGGGTAAACAGAATACATTACTCTTAACAAAAAGGAAAATAGATTGAGCTACTTACTGATGCCATTTTTCTAATGAACCCTTTTATTTTAGTACAAATGGCACTGTATGGCCTGCCGACCGCTATTAAGTTTGTCAAAATCAAAGTTAAGGCCTATAATGAATTTATTGCTATTTATTATACATTATTGCATTATTATACATTATTAACTATTTTAAGCTGTTTCTCAGTGATCTAATAATGCTAAACTACAAACTCTGCAACTATACGCTCTAACAATACAAATATATTTATTAAATGTAAAAAATTCTGATTGTCTTAACAGTTTAATGGCCAAAAGAAAATAAATAACTATATAAAAGACGCCCATGTATTAGAAAAGCAGATAACTGTGTTGCACCTAAGACATAAATCCCACATGTGTGCAGTGTTGTAGACATTTTACCTGTGTGAGCCATTGCTTGGCTGCTCTGTAGCTGCTGGCCGGGGCCTCCAACAGGGGTTCCTGGAGTGCTAGCACTCACCTGACCTTGAACAAAGTTTGGGGTTGGAAAGCCTATGGGTCGCTTTGGCATACCTGCATATATAAAACATTTTGATATTTTAGACATCTTAGAACCAAATACGTAATGTTTTTCTGATAACCAAAAACGTGTTTTTAGTGTGACAATAAATAATTATGAAGCATCTCACCTGGGTGAACTTGGGCCCCAGGCTGTCCATGCTGGGGCATTCCCATGAATGCCTGTTGCATGTTACCCTGTTGACTGAGGGCTGCCCTTCCTGGTGAACCTACACCCTGGGGGAAGCCCTGTGGAGTTGTAGGTCTCTGAGCCATCATAGGTGGTGTCCCTGGTGAACCCTGCTGAAAAGGAGATGAGGACGAACCAGGGGATTTGGCAGTGAGGTTACCCTGTGGTCCAGTAGTTGGTGGTAGGGGTGGAGGGGGTCTTGGTGGCCCTGCAACACCAGTGGCAGGCTGTTGACCTTTAGGCTGGGGAGCAGCAAACTGACCCATTCCAGCCTGTTGTTGTTGTTGCTGTAATTGTCCCTGTCCCATCGCACCGAATACCTGCCCAGCCTGCTGGCTGCCAACTGGGTAGGGGGGCGGAGGATGACTGGGGGTCTGAACTGTAGCAAGGGAAGGTGGGCGTTGAACCATCTGTGCTTGGGGTGGGGGCTTTCTCCAGGCAGGGCCTCCTTGGGCTGTGGGTGGTTGGAGGACACCAGGAGGCAACTGATTCCAGCCAGAGGGCGCAGCCATCTGGCCTGATTGGTTGAATGGAGGTCTAGGTCCAAGTTGGGAGAGCTGAGCCTGTTGCTGCTGGTGATGCTGATGTTGTAGCTGCTGCAGTGCAGCAGGATTGAGCGGTCTCCCAGCCTGTAGAGCCTGCATGTGATGGGCAGCTTGAGGAGGCATGGGGCCTGAGCCATGGGGACCAGCCTGTTGGTGCTGAAGCTGTTGCTGCTGCTGGACTGACATCATTGGATCCATCGCATCTGTGAGTCAGGAAGGTGCAATTTTTCCTGTTACAGTACAGTATAAAATGCAACATATCCTAAAATGCAACATGTAGAGAAATAAGAAACCTGAACCTGTTTGTGAAGGTGGTCTCTGAAGTCGAGGGTGGATCTGTCCACTACTACTTGGTAACATAGTCTGACCTACCATGCCAGGCCCTGGAGGAACCATCGATGGATTAGCCATTCGAACCCCTCCTAGAGGAAATATAAGCATATTTATTCATTATGAAATACAAAAATAAAAATAATACAAAAATGTGTAAATACTTCTTTGAAAACAAAACAAATTCACAATTACTAACAAGACCACATTAGGGATAACAAGAACCAAAAACGAAGTATCCAATACAAATTGTAATTTATTCAAAAACTAGTAAAATAAATATTAAACAAATTTTCAAGAACTTCCTATGGCTACTCTGTGTGTTCATTTGAGTAAAGTAATACCTGGACCAGGCTGACCAGGAAAACCAGCATCCATTCTTATCTGACCAGGTGCACCCATTGGTCCATTCACCCTGACTTCTTGTCCTCGATTTGGTCCCATAGCCACATTGATGGCACCTTCCCCTGAACATCAATGGACAGAAACAATAAGTAACTTAATCTGTACAGAAAGTCCTGTTTGCATGCTTTATATTGAAGTGCCATCGACAAAAATGGTCTCATGCATCCTGCTTTGACGTGCAGTGAACCGTGAGGACTGTGCCGTTACCTTCTATCTGGACAGAGAGAATCCCCAGGTCTCTGAGCTGCTGCTGGTTGTTCTGGGCCAACAGACGGAGACGCTCAGCAGCATCCCGAGGAATGTTGAAGGTAACCCGCACACTGTTCCACGGCTCCACATGCTGTGGTTGAAGCCGCTCAGGGCCTAGAGGAGCAATAATTAATGAGGTGGTCTTGCAATTACAGTGCACAGAAGGGAATTTTTTTTCTGGTTATTGGGGGGGAAAAGACCAGGACACAAATGGTAACATGTCTGCATTTGCAATCCTTGTAAAACTTGTTTTACAAGACAGAATCAAAGTCAGTGTACCATAGATCGTTAAAGATTCATCACATTAGAATGCCATTTTATATTGTCAAGTGTCAACAGACCCCTAAGAGTCAACATTACAATCAGAAACATGGAAAGATCCAAGTGGATTCTGCTCAAGACTGATATAAATGCAGACATCAGTAGAAACAACTTTCAGTAGCACTTGAAAGTTTGCATTTGTTCATCTATTAATGAGCAGCTTTTTAAAATGCAAATTGTCAAACACAAATAACTTTTTCAAAATAAAAGCATTAAAGGAAATAGAACTAACCCATATCAAGCACGTTTGGTATCCCTCTGAGGATTGTCTCAAGTTTCTGAATGAAGTCTTCATCATCCATATTTCCTTGAAAGGCAACAAAGACTGTAAAATCTTCTCCCTCCCCACTTTTTCCTTCCCCGCCATCGTGCTTCTCAAGTTTCTCTTCTTCTGTTACTGTGCTTTCATGGCAACTGTCAGCATCCTCTCCTGCATCATCCCCAACACCAGAGTCCCTGTCGGATTCATTATCAGCCTCTAGGTACTCCGTCCTCTGGGATGTCTCAGGTGGGGTGCGGTGGTGTGCCATCCTCCCTTCTTAGTAGGAGTGGCGTATGAGCTGTTTTATGCTGCAATCACACATTAGACATAGATTAAGAGTATAATAGGGTAGGCCTGACACAAAGTTTATGTTAAGCCACATGATGCCTGATAGACAGTATACAGCCAATTATTTTATTTTACATTTTAACTATTTTAACTGATATGTGACCTCTGTTGAAACCCAAATCAAACTAACTACACTGGTTCAGAAAAAAGATTAAATACATAAATAATCCCAAATTCATTTTATAATCCAAAATGTCTCAGTTGAAAAAATAAAATAAACTGGACAGCATCAGTGTTTGTGACAAATAACTGAAAATGTGAGTTATAATTGAATTTTTTTTAATATGTATTATATATTAGTATAATATATATGCTTGATGGCTCAGCTGTAGGTGGTAGGCGCCAATCTTAAAGGGAAACAAGGTAAGGACACAAAGTTCTATGAAAAAGAGTTGCGTGACCCCTCATTTGTTTATATTTTCTTTGGAAACACTACACAAAAAGGCCCTGGCCTGATGGTAGATTTAAACTCAGGCCCTTCTTGCTGTGAGGTAACAATGCTAACCGCTGTCACACTGAGCAGTTTCTGAGTGGAGTTTACATGTTCTCCCCACATCTGTGTGAGTTCTTTCCGGGTACTCTGGCTTCCCCCTACAGTCCAAAGACATGCAGTTAGGTTTGGTTAACTAGTAATTCTAAATTGTCCATAGTGTGAATTTGAGTGTGAATGATTGTCTGTCTCTCTGTCTGTCCTGCGACAGACTGGCAACCTATCCAAGGCGTACTCAGTCTGTAGCCCTATCACAGGTTGGGATAGGCTCCAGAACCCCCAACAACCCTGGATAAGTGGATGAAAATAGAAGGATGGAGCTACACTTGCTTTTATTTTTTTAAGTGGTCTCCAGCAATAGTTCTCCAGGCTTTCTGAAGGTCTTTCAAAGATTTTCACTGGTCTTTGGCTTTTTCATTCACTGTCCATGACCATTTCAGAAGAATGTGGTTTTATTTGTGAAGTCACTTAACACTGACCTATGAATCATTCAAACATAAAAAGGCACCTAACTAAAGGAATGACCCGTGTTGTGTCTACACATAACAGACAGCAAAGAACCTGTCTAAAATGTATCTTAAGGCACTTTGTTGCAAGCAGCCTGTTGCAAAAACATAATTTGTTCCCAGGAGACATCTTGTTTTGTTTGAGGTGAAACAAAAAAACTGTCCTTAAAAATCTGGGGTGCAACAGAAGGGACAGGGCTAAACTGAACTACATATTGCAAAAAAACAGTACCATTCTTAAGGAAAGGGAAAAGAGGAAAAAAGGCAGTGGTATGCCAAATTATGCCTGAAATGGACCAAAAATTTGAGTGATGAACTTACAGATTGATGAACCGAAATTTGAAAGTTCTGCAGGGCTCTAGAGTGCAACCAATTTGGTCGCACATGCGACCTAATTTCTTAATGGTGTGACTAAAAAAAAAAATTGGGTTAGGCTAGGTTGCACCGGTGCGACCAACCATTCGAATAAATAAAAAAAAAAGTCTCTGCGTGGTCAACAACAGACACACATTATGCCCATATCGTGGTCTAAACCAATCAGAGATAGTCAAGGGTGCAGGACCTCTCTGATTGGCCGTGGTCCAGATATTCCTGTAGGCCTACGTGTGTGTGTACATTTGAAAGTGCAGGTGGATAGAAAAGGGTAAGTAGCCTAGGCCCGATAGAAGTGGATGTAGCTGTGGGTAATGAGAAAAGATGAAAAGAACGCTTGATAACTTCTTCGTTAAGTTAAGGCCCGATCCGTCCGAAATTCATAGCCAGTGTTCTGACACGGACCCATCATCCTCTCAGGTTATGTCTAATACTGGTCTGGAGATGGCATCAGATAATGAGCCACATACGATCAACTCCGGGCCAGAGCCTACTGAAAGTAAAAGGGGGAAAGTGTATACATTTCGAAGAGAACGGCTTGACCAGTTTCCCTGATAAGATACAGTAAAGCTGACAACATGATGCACTGCAATGGAGGATAGTCCATAAGCTATCAAGCTGTTCTTTTGTGCTGATCCACCTAAAAAAAAAAAAAGTTAGACGCACCAGTGCAACCGTGGCAAAAGGCTAGTCTACAGCCCTGTTCTGTGTCAAATGGCAGATAATGTATGGGAGAAGTCAGGAGAGAAAAAAGTATCTACAACCATCTGTCAAACACGGTGGACCACTCTGTCTTGGTTTAGGGCTGCATTGAGGAAAAGCACAGTCAGATTTTGATCCACTATACAATAGCATGGTGACATGGTTGTTAGCTCTGTTCCATAGAACTATTCCTAAAGGCTACTTAAGGAAATGACTTGCCTAAAAGAAAGCTTGCCTAAGAGTTCAGGCTGTGTTGAAGAATAAACGTGGTCATATCAGATGTTGACTTTCAAGCTTTTTAGAATTGTACAAACTCTGCTTTCACCTCATATACTGTATTTTTCCACATGTTTAACTAAATCTCTGCACCATTTTTCAAGCAAACTGAACAGAAATGAGTAGTGGCTCAAGACAATAGCACAGTACAGCAAAGACCTATAAATTCCCGTCAAGTATGTAAATGGCCACCATTGCAAATCATACGTTAACACACCTGTAATACAATGACGTCACTTTGACCGGTGATGGTGAAGTTATTATCGAAGACATGTCAAATAACAGAAGATTGTTCTGTAAGAGGTACAGTTATTTGAAGTATAGGTTAATTTCCATCACTGCCAATTAAAGTGTTACAACACATAAATTTACTGTCATGAACCGTAACTTGCTTTACATCAACGGCCCAGCCGTGGCACAGGCCTTAGCGCAAACATAAGCTAACGTAAAGCGATCAAAATCCGCAGGGCGACCACAGATTGCCCATATCCTATGCTGCTATGCATTTTCTTGGCCTCTTGAGCACATTTAATAGCCGAAAGTAACACGGCTTTCACCACACTGTGAAAGACGTCAAAATTAACGTCAAGGCTGTTCCCCCTGGCTTCTCCATAGGCTCCAGTTAGCGATCGTTAGCTACGTTAGCTGGTTAGCACAGAAGGTAATTCAGCATGAATGCATTGAAACGCAATGCATTAGCTTTCCAATTCCCTAAGTTTAGCTTACAACATATGATAAGTAAAATAGGCGTAAGAAAAGCAAAAGCCTTACCACATATATTCATCTGAAAATAAGTTGAAGCAGTCGGCATCTGCTTGCTAGATTAGCTAACAAAACATGAATCAAATACAGTGTAAATTTACAGCAAGTTACAACTTCCGGCGATGATTTTCAAAATAAAAACAGAGGAAGTAACAACGTTTTTTGTAATAAAGGTAACTGAAGTAAATAAAAATAATTTACATCATTCTAAAATTGTAATAATAATAATAAATATTATTATTTTATAATTCGGTTTTGTAAAATACCAGCTGAATAATTTTAAATGGGCATTTTCTGTCAAATAGAGTAGTGGGGTTGTCACTACTTGTTACTACCACATTAGAAAGCACTATGGAATTCTGTCAGTATCACACATTTGCACTTGTATCTTGTAATTTTAATTGGTGCGACTATTTTTTGTTTTGTTTTGGTATTAAAAGATCCCATAATATTAGTAATTAAAAATAGACACTTATTAAAAAGCTCAAAGCAGTAGCTTTGCTTTGAAACAGTTTTTCACAAGCTGTGGTGGTAGAAAAGTTAAAATGTTTAACAAGAGGTCAGTTGGGGATGGTTGTCTCACTGGTCTTAGGGTTGGTTCTCACAGGTATGACAAATCTTTTTGTTTGTTGGTTGGCGGAATGGTTTGTGTTAAGTCATGCACAAATAGCCAGCCCAATTTGTTGTCTGAAAAAAATAATCTCACAAATATTGTACCAGTCCAGGGGTGTACATTTGTCATAATTGACCTGGGTAAGTTACAGGGTTGCTAGATCTTTAGAACTTTAAAATACATCTCTTTCCTTACATGTATAACTGAGCATCCATCCAGACTTTCATTCTTCTTCTGACATGTTTACACTGACTTGTTTACTATTGCGTAGATTACCTGTGGTAAAAATCCTGCACAAAAAGATTTTAAAAAGATTCTGGCTGTTTTAATGATATCAGTGATACAAAACTTCAGAATACACTCATGAATGTGGAATCTGTTCTCATTTGTTTTTGTGGCTTTAATAAAGGTTACATTGTCAAAGCACTGCAAATTCTAACTGCTCATATGTAGAATAAGTCACAATAATTATCACTGCTTCAAATTCACAGTTTAAATACACAGAACACTAGGTGGTGTTCAAACTTATTGATGGCTCTATCTGAAAGGCAGAAAACCCCCTCACAACATTACACATTCTTTTTTTAATCACAATTTTTATTGAAACCCAATTAATAACTATAGGTACAACCAAACCTGCTATGGGGTTGGTTGTCACAAAGTGTCAGTGCTGGTGATGGTTAATTACGTTTTGTTGCAATTAATTGCAAAAATGAGAAGGACACACATTTTGATTGAACAAAGGAATGGTTACTGAAGGAGTACTGAAAGAGCAGTTTGTGCAAGAGAAAAGCATGTGACAACCAACCCTGGTCTACCAGGGTCTACCTTATTCCTTCAGTTTTTGGTCAAATATAGTACAGTACAGTACAGTACAAAAGCCTTGACCCACCCCTCATTTCTTTATACTTTGCTTGGAAAATGTTTGCTTTCATGCATCCATATAACTCTTTGCCACTGATTTTCAGTTCAGGTCTTGCATAATTTGACATCCCTCAGCATTTTCTCCCCATTTCCCTTCTCAATGATTCCTTGATGACAGCCTTCCACTAAGATCATTTGCGATCAGGCTTCAGTAGATGTATTAACTGCAGGGATTTTTTTTCTTTTTGTTAAAGGTAATCTTTATCTGGTAGTTTTCTCAGCCTGGCACTTCTTCTGTCCTCCACTTATCCAGTTTACTCAAATTGTTTTTAGGGACACATTGCACACAGGACCAAGATAACCAAAATTTTCAGCACTTTGGGAATCACCTTGTTAAATGTTAAAAGAAAATTTTATGCCAATTAAACTTCTATATTTTGCATTTGTCATAGTCATGTAAAGATACAATTAAAAATCCTTTGCTAAGGTTTTTGTTGTTTGAATGATTGAGAGGTCAGTGTCAAATGGTTTAACTGACAAAAACAGATTCCTCAGTTAAACAGATAGGAATGAAAATGAGTGGTAACGTCCAGAGAAACACTTTGAAAAGTCTTCAAAAAGCCTGGAGAGCTACTGCTCAAGACCAATTTGTAAAAATTACAAGAAAATCTGGTGGAAATAGGTGGTGGATCAAATGTTTTGCTCAGTGTATGAAGACTCAAAAAACAGATAAACAATCATTACTGTTTAGGATGTGTGCAAGCTTTTTATTTGTTGGGTCTGAACAGTGCCGATTTTTGTTAAAATCAGCAACAAATGCAAACATAAAAAAACAAACAAACAAAAAACCAGACAGGTGCAACATCAGACTGTGCAAATGTGTGCCTTAAGGCATGGCACTCTACAGTACAGGAAACAAGCATCAACAGTCATATTGCACTGGTGAGGGAGAAAACAAGGTGAAAACCCCAATTTGATTACTGGCCGTTGTGGACGCAAAGATCAAACCCATTTTGTGTACAAGTGCAATGCTTTACAAAAGTTGCTGGCTCCTCAAATATTCTGGCTAATATAACAACAAAAGTAGGCAAAAAGTAAACAGAACATCCCTTCCTAAATATGTGCCGAGTGAATGTATTGCTCCAACAGTAAAAATAATGTGTACAGCACAACAAATGTTCATATAAAAATAGTCATTACATTCATTCCATCTCTAAAGAATTTGATCAATCCAAATTTACGAACAAGTGCACCCAGCTCTAGAAAAAAAAAAGCCTTCACAGGTTCAAAGTGAGAACAAAATCATGCAACAACTCAAATTTCTTAAATTATGTATTTAAATACGTTCACTCTACTGATATTTAAAACCCTTTGAACTGAATCAAATCCACTTGATGAAGGAAATCGATTGAGATAGGACGGTCTCATCACATTTGTGTACAACATATAATGCTAGTCTTAAAAATGGTCCAGAGAGCCACTGATTGTTTGCAACAGTTAAAGCTGCAGCAGCTGTACCAAACAACATCAAATCACAGTTACACACCATATAACGAGCAGGAAAGTAAAAGCTTTAGCCTCTGTGTTTCAGTTCAGGACAGTCTTGTTCATGCGTGACAATACACGTCTTAATCACTTTCACCACTCCACTTGATCTCACGCGCAATCTGGTTTAATGGTGAAATGTAGTGCAAAAGATGAAAAGCAATCCGATGGCTCATATGCACTTTGCACCATGCATGTGTCGTTTAAATGGTGTGGCATCATTTCTTTCATTAATTTATATAAAACCGCTCACTCAGGTCTCAACTAGCTGCTACTCCCAATAATTTCTAACCTTTAAAAATTACTGTTTTCATCACCGACCTCGAGTGTGTTGGATAATAATTAATGAGCACACCTAACATTTCTTTACCCTGCTCTGCATAATGCAGGCTGCAGACTGATGCCACTAAGGGTAAAGGTACTGAACACACATTTTCAACACTATGTACACTGTGACTGGACGTTATGTGAGGATGTGGCAGAGTGATTGATATGCAAGATGGTGACCAGTTTAGTATTCTTGTGAGCAAAACAAATTAGTATCAGAGGATCCCTTTCAGAATCTTTTGCCTATCTACTTTTATCTGATCAGCAGCCTTCTTACTCCCTCTTTAGGCATCATACAGAGTAAGTCTTACTATCTTGGCATTATATGTTTGTAAGATTGGACGGATGCACTAAGGCATATTGGACATAGTAAGGGCAGAGGCATCTGCACTACGGGGGTCCTTCACTCCAATGATGAGGTCATTAGTTCTCCGTGTGCCCTCCACCAATGACAAAATATCTCTTTTCTGAACTTTGTGACCTTTAGCTTCCAGCCCCTCCACATCCTCTTCTAAAAACTTGGCTGCAAGAGAGAAAGAGAAAGTGTGAGACAGAAGACGGTACTAACATAATGTTGAGCTAATAAAAACAGTAGCTGTGGGATCACAATTAGGTTAAACTCTAATTCTACAAGGACCTAGTATATTATGTTTGTAACCAAGCACGTGTTTTTTGGCTTTTGACTTATGAATGGATTCAAGGGCAAGATTAAGACAAGTGAGAAGTTAGCAGAGGCTCTGATTGAGCCAATGATCATCACTCTGCTGCTCATATACCATTCAATAAGCTCTGGTAGGTGAGAGATGGACTATTGCCCCTGATCCATGTGCGACCATGGCTCAGGGGGTTGGGAACCGTATCTGTAACCGGAAGGTTGCCGGTTCGATCCCCGGGCTCTCTGTCCTGGTCGTTGTGTCCTTGGGCAAGACACTTTACCCTACCGCCTACTGGTGTTGGCCAGGAGGCTGGCGCAATATGGCAGCCTCGCTTCTGTCAGTCTGCCCCAGGGCAGCTGTGGCTACAACCGTAGCTGCTTCCACCAGTGTGTGAATGTGAGAGTGAATGAATAGTGGCATTGTAAAGCCCTTTGGGTGCCTTGAAAAGCGCTATATAAATCCAATCCGTTATTATTAATTCAACCAAGATGATAATTCGTGATTCTACATTAGGATCCCTTTGAATTAATACCAATAGATTCAGGCTACCTAGATTAGCTGGTCACATTTTTCTTTTGTTCTTTAGTGAACTGATTGGGGCCAAATGCTGTAGATGTATCTAGAAGCTTTCAGTTAGTAGTTTGTCCCTCTTGCTATAAAAATGGAGCCAGAGGACAAGAATTAAAGTGTATAAACCAGATAATTTTTTTTGTAACACAGTATTCATCCTCACAATTTTCCCAGGCAATAATAGATATCAAACTGCCAAGCTTCATTCTTTTTTAAGAGCCCGTGCACCAAGTTGCTAGATTACGTGGACACGTTAACTGTGGGTTCATTATTAGCCAGATCAATGGCTGGCTTCAGTTAGCAGCCATCAGAAAGTGTGTACACTTTGGTCATAACAGTTACCAACAATACTCAGTTAAGCTGTGACATTTAAATGAGGCTTAATTCTTACTAAGTGGCCCAAAGTGTGGCAAGAAAATATCATCCCCATCATTACACCACCAGCAACAGCCTGAACTGTTGAGGAAAGTCAGGCTGGATCCATGTCTTCATGTTGCCAAAGTATGAATCTAAATGCTGCAGCGCAAATCAAGACCCATCAGAGCAGGCAATGCTTTTCTTCTGTAGTCCAATATCGGTTAGTCTATGTATAACTAATGAATTGGCTACTGATTCTATATTATTATTCATAAACAAAATTCTCATGGGATTTCCACATATGACCTTAAGATTTAGGGGGTGGGTGTGGCTCAGGTCGTCCACTGATTGGAAGGTTGGTGGTTTGATCATCGGCCAAGCTGCTCTCGATGGATCAGTCTGAGTGTGAGGGTGTGTGCGAATGTAAGACATAGTGCTTTAAGGTATAGAATGGAAGCGCTGTGTGAATGTGTGTGTGACTGAAAGAATTAGGCTTGTAGTAAAAACCACTTTGAGTGCTCAGTCAGAGAAGTGCTATATAAGTACCACTCCAGTCCATTTATGCTACATCCTATTAAAACTACAGAAGACTGATCTTTTAATCAAGACACTTCGCTGTTCCATGGAAACACTAAACCTCAGCATCTGCTTCCCATTACAGCAGAAGTATCTGCTGCTTTTCCTGCTCCTCCTCTACTTTGCATAGTGTACACAGAAAACACAACCTAAAGACAATGTAAGCAGAGGTGTATGGCGTTATTTTTGTGCCACTATTCTGAGCGCACGTAAAAAAAAAGTTTGCAGGTGCAAGTGTTGTATTTTGAGGAGAAATTTATTTTGAGTGAAGAAAAGCTGAATTAGAGTGAACAAAATTCATTGCTGCGTGCAAAAAATGTATTTCAGTGTTTGCTATTATCCACACACACACACACAGTAGCAGCCCCTCTCGCTCAGTTTTTGCATTTGCGCTTGCTCGCAATGTTTTGCTCGCGCTCAACTCTTTCTGTACACCGTTATATTTGTGCCACAAAACCAGCCAATCACAGACTTGGATGCAAAAAAATCTGATTGGCTGTTCTGGTCTCCAATCAGCTCGAAATGACGAAATGTAATATCCCAGAATCCATTTCGTCCAAAACTGAAACGAGGCAGTGGCGGAGGAACACAGAGTGGCAGAGTTTGAAATATTACTCTGTCTGGGTCACAAAATAAACTTTTAAGATACTTTCATGCGAGAATGGTGCTGTGTAAACTTCAAATACCTGCTCGATTTATCAAGGCATCACATATTTGCACAAGTGCTCTCAAAATATAAGTTTATTTTTTAGCATCCAAGTCTGTGATTGGCTGGTTTTGTGGCACAAATATAACGGTGTACAGAAAGAGTTGAGCGCGCACGGGCAGAAATGTTGAGAGCGCGAGCAACACATTGCGAGCAAGCGCAAATGCAAAAACTGAGCGAGAGTGGCTGCTATTGTGTGTGTGTGGATAATAGCAAACACAGAAATACATCTTTTGCAAGCAGCAATGAATTTTGTTCACTCAAATTCAGCTTTTCTTCACTCAAAATAAATTTCTCCTCAAAATGCAACACTTGCACCTGCAAACTTTTTTTTACGTGCGCTCAAATTTTTTTTGCGTGCGCTCAGAAGAGTGGAACAAAAATAACGCCATAGAGGTGCAAGGGCAAGGACTCTCTGCATGGTGTATACTGCATGTCATAGCAGTAATGGTGAGCCAACACTGTTATGCTTGGATCAAACCTGATAAAAGAGGTTATCAGTAAGAAAAACTCACAGTCCACTAGGAGGGTGTTGGGCTGCAGCTGTGGGTGGAGTCTTCCATATGCTAAACTGTCACTCATGTTTTTACGTGAAGACAAAACATTCATCAGCACCTACGAAGGATCAGAATAACATCAAAGTAAACTTCGGTCAACGTGTATTTCCACATTTATAAGAATAACTATGAATGTTACAAATTCCTCCAGAAATCAAGCAACCTGTGTTATGCCGCTGAGAGCCTTCTCTCCATTGGATGATCCAACGGCCACATATGTGCCACATAACCCCACGGCTGGCCTCACTGCTGTGGGCATCAAGAAGGACATGGGTCTTTTCCCAGGGTGGAGGTTGTTATGCTACAGCCAACCAAAAGAAAACAAAATCCATAAGAAATGCTGCAAATGTGTTAAGAACAAATCCGTTAACACTGAAAGAAAAAAGTCGCAGTTACTGGGTTGGGTGATGAGCTCTGTGTTTTATTAGTCCATGAGAAGTCCAGAATCTGGCTATTCAAAAGGATTCCTGAAGGAGTCACAATCCCACTGCCAAAGGGCTTGTTTAGCGAGCTAAAACAAGCAGAAGTGAGGAAAAAAAGTCTTAACTTGTATTATTCATGAATTTTAATCAACTCTTAAACATCTTTGGGATTGTTTAAATCCCCTACAGTCCTTTTAAAGGGTTGCATACCTCATTACAGACACAATGAGGTCGTCTGGGCCCATGACCATGACCTGGGCCGCTGCTGCACCATCCTCCAAGGTAAAGGTTGTTGTGTAATGCTGGACAGGGAATGCCTGAGAGTCACTGATCATCTCGCGAAGTTGGGAAGCCTGGGATTTACTTGAAGGTTGCAAAAGAAAGGGCAGGGTTCAAATAAAATATCTTACTTAATTAGGCTGTATTTATAAAATATAAAAGGCAGTGGGAGCTGATATCTACCTCAGCATCTTATCAACAATCTCTGGAACGGTGGAGTCATACATGGGATCTCCCAGCTTACTAGCAAGGCCCAGAGATATTTTCACAGCCTGGAAGATTAACGCATAATTAACATATTTTTTTAATCCTGTCAATTAATTTACTTTACACACATTTAATAGGCTTTGTAAGTTGTGCTAAACTGCTTTGCATTACCTCTGCAATCCAGTGGTAGGTAGTGGTCCTCGGCATCTGGCTGGTGATGTTGTACCCTTCAAGGATGTTGAGTGCAGTGATCAAAGCAACGCCTGCATGTGGGGCTGGGGCTGCCATCACGTGGTGTCCTTCAGAAACACCAACAGATCATTAGACAGAATAGGTATAAATCCTTAATGTGTTCGCCAAGGGCACCAACTCTCATTTCTGCCATGGACTTCTTCACTCTATACACCTGATCTGATCAAAAAACAGGCCAAAGTCTGGTCAGGGGCTGGATTTTATCTAGCTGCAAAACAGAGCCTGAAGCCCGGAGGCGGTGCAGTTCATTTACAGATCGGTTAAATAACAATATGCTGAAAGGCTGTTACGGATTTCGGTCTGATGATACCAAAAACATGTTGCCCAACCCAGCTTTAACCCTTTAACCTTGTCAACTTCAAATGTAACTGGCTGTTACTAAATAAATACTGGAAGGACAGGCTGTGTTCACAGAACGGCTTCAGATCAGTGCTGTGTTCTTGAAAATAGCTGAACTGGTATTTACCCTGATAGGTGATTTCTGCTGGCTTCTGTATGATTGAGCTGTAGTTTCGAATGTCATCCTCTGTGAGCACTCCGCCTCTCGCTTTCACCTATTAAAAAATGAAAGGATAAACTGAAATTTAGAGGCGAGTATTCTTTATCCTGTGTGTTACTGTTACTAACTGGACATTTTAAGAGTCAGGAACATTTCATTTACCTTACTCTTATGCTTATTTAGTAGGGCTGTGCGATATGAAGAAATATATTGGATGACGAAATGAAAACATCTATCTTTTGAAATTATACGCTATCGTTGTTTCATGTTGTCGCAAAATACACTGTTAATACCAGCATAGCCCGTGAAGATGAGGCAGAACCAGATAGCTCCAAACAGAGAGATCAGTCAAAACAAATCGAGGACGTTATTCCTAAACAAGAGGCTACCTCTGTAGCATGGACATGGTTTAGTTATGAAAAGTCTGACACGGACCAGAAAACTATGCAAATTATGCCACAAACCGATCCCAACACGGACTCAAACACGACAAACCTCGTCAACCACCTATGCAAGAATCACATGAAAGAGAATGGAGAGAGTTTACGGATGAGAAACAAAAAAGAGGCATCAGGTGCTCAAAATAAACCCTAGACTCAAATGTTAGAACAGGCTTTCCTCTGCAGCACGCCATGTAATAAATACTCACAAAGAAAATGGTAGCTGTTACAACTTATGTCTAAAAATATATCACTTCATGCATCGGTCAAAACACTCGACGCCCAGCTGAAAACACTTCACATAAGTCGATTTGCCAGAGATTCACAGAATTGACAGAAAAAGCACTTTTTTTTATATTTATATATATCGTTATCGGAGCGATAATGTCTTATATGGATATTGAATAATATATGATATATATTATATATATATATATAAATATATATAATATTAATATATATATTTATACTATATATATATATATATATATTACTACATTAAATATTAATATTTATAACTATCTATAAATTATATATGGGATGAGAAATATCTTATATTTGGTAATATCGCACAGCCCTATTATTTAGAATCTCAGGATTAATTTAAGATTGTGTAATTTATGATTTTGTTTACAGAAAAAAGTAAAAAAAACAAACAAACATTTGAAGACTGAAAATATCAGGTCTGGTATAACCTGCTGTGATGCCTGCTACCCCACATGTTAAAAAAACAAACAAAAAAAACCCCAACAACTTATGCTTAATTAAAGAACTCTTATTCAAATTTCATTGCAATGAATTATTTTATTAAGCTAGTGCTGCTTGGAATATCATTAAATCTACACCAGTCACTGTCACAATAATTGCGTGTAATGATTTTCTGTTGTGAGATCTGTAATTTTTAGCCCAGTCTCAGAGCAAAATGTGAAACAATCACAAAAAAGCAATTTCTGTCATCATCCATCTTTGTTGACCTGAATCATGACATCACTTATATTGTCCAGACAAAGTGGGGATGGGTCACCTTGGCAACCAAGAAATCTGCGCTGTGAAAGAAGTAGCAACTGTTGCATCTTATTTTTGTTAAACCTAATCCACTAGTTTTTAATCCCCAGCTCTAAACAAGTTCTTTAAAATGTCTAATCCAGTTCATGTTGATTTTGTGTAGATTTACACACACCAAAAAGTACTCTTTTACACAATGTTCATTATTTTACTGAAATGTAATGCAGTATTTTACTCACACAGTTACTCACCGGAGAAAGTAATTTGTTACACTACTTGTTGCATTGCTTTCTAGTTATTATTAATGAGGACACACCTATTACTACCTACCAGATGCTTGCAAAGAGCAAATGCTGTGGTTTGCATTTTGCTCTTCTCAGAAAAAAACGTGCAGTAAAGATAAAAGTCGTCTCAACATCTCCACTCCTCAAAGAGTGGAGACCGCTCCATCATTGCCCTTCTGACAAACTGAAATCAGCTGATTGCAGCGCAAGTGTACAGGAAGAAAAAGGCATATATTTTTTGTAATTACTTACAGTTATTAGCGCAGCGATACCTGTAAGTAATTACTGGACTAACTGTACAAATAACTGTAATGTTATTACTGAACCTAGACCTTTACTGAAAACTGTTACACCCAACAGTGATGGACACGTTTCAGGACGACATATGAGACAAGACTAATGAAAAATTATGTTCAGGGGCCTAAAAGTAATAGAAATTATTGCCCAGGAACAGGAAGAAGTAGATTAGAGGTCATGGCTATCTCATGAACTGCTATGAATATTGAATACTGCACTAAATATTTTTGTATTTATGTAAGCTTTTTCTTATATGTTTTAATTTTGTAGACATGAAAGTACTTCCAAAAAGAAGCAATACTTCTAGTTTATAAAATGTGTTTATTTTAATCTGAAGATAGGTAGTCGAGAGTCACAGTGAAGTTGAATTTCTCTGAAGCTTTATTTCCCCGAGTCGTACAGGGAACAAGAGGGCAAGTATAACAGTGACTTAGCATAGGAGAGGGAAAACGACTCGCCACTGAGACTATGCAGGATTCATGACCACTTACATAATCACATCTGTAGCTTGGTGAAAAAAATGTTTATCCTTACTGCAGATGCCATTTTCTGAGCCACATTTCCACTATAGAACTCTGATATCCCTTTAACAGCGACAGCATCGAGAACAGCTGCTAAATCGAGGCGTCTGGTGAACTGTCCGGTGAGGGGAACCTGGTCTTTGGGTAGGAATAAATCCCGAAATGCAGCCGACATGTTTTGGCTCTTAACATTTGCCAAAGCTTCAGCTGTGGAGAGAACAAAAGGGAGGCAGATGAGATAAAAAACAAACACCCCCACTGATTTCACACCAAGCAATTTGTTCTATATATTACCCTATACTTACCAAAGTCATGAGTAACGTTAAATCCATTTCTGGCCACATCTGCTGCCATGGCAACGACATCTTTCCAGGGGATCCTGTTGAAATCAAAGGTCATACAAGTCTGCCTTCTTTTACAAATATGATATGTTTCATACAGACACTCCTCATTTTCAAAGAGTATATTTTGCCAAATTGAGAAGCCACATTTTCTCCCTAAATGGATCAAACAGGTTAGCTCTTAACAGCCGAGGCCTCTGGATCAGGATAATTACACAGCATTAGAGTAACTGCGGCTTAACAATCTGACAAAAATAAGCTACTGGCTTTTCTTTAAACACAGCTGGTGTACATTCACAATGAGTCACTGCTTAAGTTCTGAACAATGAGAGAAGCACAGTCATTGTCAACAGCTCAAAATATCAGTTTTTGCTATTCTTGCCTTAAAAGAACAATGAAAGAAAATGATTTGTTTCATTGAGGAGTGTCACAAACAAAGTGAATTAAACAATAACCAAGAAGAAAGGAATGCAGATAATCCAGAAAGCCGCAACTATTTATGGCATAAGAAGAAAGGACTGCATGATATGCTGTTTACCTGCCATAGAGCTGGTGTGCCTGATGCAGCCCACTGAGCATGCCAGGAACTCCTACCAGCAAGCCATTCTGAAATGCCAATGCAAAGTAAACAGTGCATAAATAATCAAAAGAGTGACAAGGCTCTCTGAGCAACCCCATATAGGTATAATAAAGAGTCCTCCAGAGTAATTCCTTACATTATCTTGAAGGTCTGTCAGCAGCATCTTCTCGTCGATTGCCGATGGTGCTGTCTCTCTGAAGTCAATGACCCTTGTCTCATTCTTACGGATGTCGTGCACCAACATAACGCCTCCACTGATTATCAAAAGAGCAAAAAGTGGTCTTCAAATTCATACTTAATGGTGGTTCTGCTTAGCAGAGATTGATCTGTTCCTATAACTCACCCTCCAATACCAGACGTGTGAGGGTGCACAATTCCCAAACAGAGAGCAGCGGTGATGGCGGCGTCAACGCTGGAGCCCTGCTTTTCAAGAACGTCAAAGCCCAGAGATGTACACTGGGCCACATCTGTCACCACTGCTCCTTGGTTAAAGACCTTGCAGTAGACAAAGCAGAAAGGGAGAGAGGCAGTTAAAAAACATTCAGAATGACAGAGGCTTGCATGTAAGGAGGCTAAGAAGCATGTGGAGTCACCCATAATCCTATAATAACCCATACTTATTTGAGTGAAGCAACAGCATTGCAACACGACTACAGAAAAATGACATGCAACCCTACCTGTGGGTCTCCAAAGTAGATCTGCATGATGAGAGCCACAGTGACTCCTGTAGCAAAGGTGAGACAGGCCGTGATGATGACTGTCAAGCCATCTCGCTGGCAGGCACATTCTTCTGTAAAAGGGTCTCTGTTGGTCTCCTGCAGCGACACAGCATCATGGCTAGCTAGGTCTGAAGCCGAGGAGGGGAGGCGCTGGAGGCGAGCCGACTTCAGAAACAGATCTGGGTCTGAGACACAGCACCACCATACCAAATGCTATTAGTCAGTAAATCACAAAAAAAGCTCCCTTGTAACCATGACTGTGTGTGAGATAAACGATTTTCTTTGATAACTTCTGTCTGACCTGTATCTTGCTCACTCAGGACGTTGTCATCATCCTTGCGGGATTTCAGGGTATTTTCCCCAGACACGTCATCTTCTGGCAACCTGGGGAAGCTGGTGATGCTCATGTAGTCCACTGGAGAGTAAGCGCTCCCCAAGGTTGTCTCTGGATTGGCATCTTTATCCACCACGCTTCCACTCGGGTATCCGGCCACGATTTCTGGAGCAGCGTTGTGCATGACTTCTACGTACTGTATCTTTATCTTTGAGGACCTAATGCAGGATATCCATATTCACTGTCCCACTTGTTCCTTGTCTGGGATAGTAAGCCACACACATGCTACTATTATCCACACTAAAACACAAATAAATCACTAAAATATACCTTTATGGACCGCTAGTGTTGCTGTGGCGCTGGAGAATGACCTCATCTGCTTTATCTTTAATGTCCCAATAAATCGCAGTTTTCTTACCGTGATCTGCAAATCTCTAGTGTGACATTGGCACCCTTACAAAAAGATCACAGCAGCCTCATTTGTCCTCCTTAGGGGAATGTTATTAATAGGCCAAGACGCGGATGTGTAGCTCCAGTGATGGTGCATTTTCTACAACCTGCAAAGACGAGAAACCACGCAGAATAACTAGTTTTTGAGGATGAATTTCCTTAAAGACGCACATGTTCATAACCATGCTTATTATGTATCTAAACCCTCGCGAAATATGGCTTAATCTAAATATTTTCATGCTTGCCTATAACACACACAGACACATAAACTATTACTATTGCAGAATAACAGCGTTATTGCCGGTTAAACACGGACCTTCCTCCCTCCGCGGCGCCTCCACCACCGCGATGCCACAAGCTAGCACATCTCCTTTTTTAAATTCAGCTACAAAGCGCTCGGAGCTCGGCTAACGTCACTTACCGTCGTTGTAAGGTACCTCCAGTCAAATAATACCAGTGATACTAAAATAAAAAGTCGTTCCCGACTGGGTTGTTTTGGATTTTTAAAAGCAGCAGGTGAGCTGAGGTGAACGCAGCTCCGTCACCACCGCGCAGCTCTGGGAAGCTAGCTTCGTGTTACAGCCCACACCAAAGCCCCACAGCTCAGGATAACCGGCTGGACTTGTTCGGGATAAGGGTGTTTTAAATATACATGTGAGTGCGAACTAATAACCGAGGGAAGCTAATAATTTAAATAAATTATACTGTAAATAAACATTATTAAACTATTATTAAATTATTCACCGACAGTCCCCCTACCAATATTAAACTTACTTAGATAGCGTTGGGGCCTCGAACAGCCTCACAGCTGAAGACCATTAATCCAGTTCTGTTTTCATAAGGGTCGACCATAGCACACCGTCCACCTCCACCCTGTGTGTTTGTGAGCTGGACAAACAGGTCACAGCAGGTGCACAAAAACCTGTTCTACTCACAAAACTTCGGTCCCTCCCATAAAGCCTTATTCTATTCTTGTTCCTCCGTCTGTGAAATAGGAGGCAAGAGACATGAAATTACTTCAGTGATAGAGTTGCAATAGTGGCCTGCTTATGTCATCTCTTAATGGGAAATTCCTCTGTTTATTTCTTTCAAAGCAAAGCGTCTGGGGTTAGATTAACTGTGATGCATGGGGGGAATCTTATGCTTCATATTAAACAACAACAATAAGCCTTATTAAAAGAAAGGTAGTCCAATTAAGGGCTAAAATAATCCATATTTAATACATATGTTAAAACAAGGACACTAAGGATATGAATCAGTGTTGAAATTGTGTAAAAAAAACATTTATAACGCAGTTTATGGATGAGGTATGTGTTATATGTTTATACTTTTGTACTGTGCATTACAAAAATTGATATTTACATATAATGATATATTTTAAAAAGCAATACTTTTGCATAAGTGTTGTTAAATAGTTATAGATCAATGTGTAAAGATCTATGTATCAACATAGCATGAATCAGTGTGTTAAATGGGCATATTTAAAAGTGGTACTGTTATTAACTGAAACCAGTATAGAAGATGAGCTAGACAGGGGTATGAATTAAAAAGGATTTGCTTCCTCCTGCTTCTTTTGAACTGGAAATGGTCAACATTTTCTTTTTCATGTGAATATGATGCTTTCAGTTATTATTTTATATGTATGAACATTTGTTACTTATTTGTTTGAAATAAAGTTTTGGTTGACTGATTGAAGAACCAAAGTTTTACTGTGGTAGATCAGTAGGAATATACCAAATCCAATAGTGGTAGAGGCAAAGGGGTAAAGAACTTACCTTGAAAAATCTGACAGATTTCAGAAACAAGGTGCAGAGGAAAACAAACAAAACCAAATAAATTACATTCACCAAGCATGTAAGCTGCACTCCAGGAGATTATGGAGGTCAGGTCGCTACTTCAGTTTATTCCTCTTAGTCTGTGGTGTAAGTCTGTGTGCTTTTGCGTCATTTCCTGATGATAAATGAATCCAATGACCACAAATGAAATGGGATTTTGTGTAGCTGCTCCTCTGGGACTACCATTGCTTATAAAGTGTTGCCTTGAAACCTGATTTTTAAAAAAGAAAAAAAACAGTGTCAAATGCAAAGCACTCATTATACCATCACGCCCCTAGCTTCAGGCTTCACAACAGAGAATCCATATGCATGTACAATCAGTGCACATTCTCTGTGCCCAGCAAACACATACATTTAAAGTCATCCTGACCTAATTTTCCACTAACTGAAGTCCCCTTTCTCGAGTTACATTTTGTCTATGTTCACTTGTCTCATTCAGCCTTGTAGTTTCTAGTCTGAAGATCTGGTTCATGCAGCTTCCTGCTGAGATATGTATCTGAACTGTGAAGTGTTGACGTATTGTATATATGATCTAATCTCATACAGTACATCTTCTAACGTTCAGATTAAGATGCTCGGGGCATGCTTTGCAAATTCAAGAATCACTGTGTATTCTCTGTGAATGGAGGAATGATATATTAAAAATTACCACATAGTTTAATTTCTGTTCTCTATATTGAAGCATAATGTCGTGTTTTATTTGCATTATGTGAACCCTGAGCTTTGCATTTTTTTGTTTCCCTATACTTCAAAAACCATTAGTTTGACTTAGACTTTTTTAACTGTCAGTCCCCAGTGTCTAATGAATACATCTTCTGTAGTGATTAATCTTACTTTCTTGCACTCAATGACATTTTTAAAGTTCCTGAAAACTTCTTGCACTGACTAAAGGGCTGGACTGTGGAGAAGTAGTAACTAACTTGATAAGAGTCTTGTTAGCACGATTTAAACAAGAAAAAGTAAACAAAGAAGTGTTTGCAAATGTTATCATGGTGACCTTTATGTCTCTACATTCTAACTTGGATCCTCTTTTGTTGTTAATGATTAAAAATATTTGGAGGAAGCTTTGGGGGGCAGGCTCTAACTTGCCATATCATAGAGCTTAGTAATAGCGGAGAACTGTAAAGTCAACAGATGTATGAGTAAAGGCACACACATTAAGAGAAATGCGCTCCATGCATATCATAAACCATTTACCATCATAAACAGTGAATGACCGCGAGAAAGAAACCGGAAGTACTCCTGGCCGCTAGGGGGGAGTAATGGGCCCGATGTTGACTGGCAGCAAACCCCTCAGAGGTTAAAACATTGCAGGCGCTGTCCTTGTTAGAACATTCAGGGTCATTGGGTTAGGTTTTGAAACAAGAACATTTTAAGGTACGTGAGGCGCTATCCAAATTAAGCTTCATTTAGATTCTTTTGTTCACTTGTATTTTGCACATTGGTTTGCATTTTTACCAGACAGCAGCAGTCTGTGCTGGATCAGGACAAACAGTAGTGGCAGCTTTGAGAAATCCAAATAATAAAAAGTATTTTGGTTTGTTTAAAACAATGAAAAACCCTGCTGTGTGACATAATTATTTTATTTTATTTTTTAAATCCTCGTCAGCCTTTTAAGTTTCCTGCTCAGCTTGGACTAATGTACTCAAAGCTAAGCATAACAGGACTCCACCCAGTTTCAGTCCACAGACAGTACTCTCTTTAACCACACCTGTCTATTCGCTTGTTCCCTTTTTGCAAACAGTTACATCTGCCTACAAAAAAACCTACTTTCATCAGCAGTTAAGACACTTAAAGAACTGCCTATATTCAAATAGGTGTACTAAAAGGTACTTGCTACTTGGTAGCCAGGTCTGAGCAAACTAATGCAAAACAAACACTGTGTTTTTGGTGGGCAGAGAGGAAAACATCATCAATGCCACCAATGAAATTTTCATGTCTAGCTTGCAAATAGAAATTTGATAAAATGTGTATGGTTTTATATTGTTAATAGCAAGCACATGCCAAATATATCCCCTGCTCTCTCTCCAAACAAATACAATGTGTCTCGCTTTGGGGGTCCTTAGGGACTGAGTAAAGCGCTATACAAATGCAGGCCATTTACCATATATAGTTTAATATTCACAATTATTGCGCTTTCAACCAGGTGCTTATGCATTATTTCTAAATGTTAGGCTATGAAATAATAACACTGAGTGTTATAATAATAAGTACTACGGCCTTTTTAAGCTTTCCTATATAAGACCGCATTCCAACACCTCTTTTTGCGGTCCCACATGAAAATAATGACACGAGATTCAGGTGTTAACCTGAGCATTTATTGTTGTTATTGTCGTGGGGGGTATTTTTGGCGGGTACCTGTGTTTTCTGAATGGATGTTGGACAACCCATCCGTTGATTTTTGCATAGGTCTTGCCTGTCAGTGGACAACTGTCCGCTTTGGGTGTGGAAAAAAAAATCAGTACATCACAAAAACCATGCAGAAATAGTGAAAGGCACAATCACCATAGATATCAGATACATCAAATTTTATATGTCTATATCTTTCATTTTCATGGAGGGGAGGGAGGGTGTACTAACTGAGATGTAACATGGGGGGGAAACCCCAAGTGTTTTGAAGCTGCCGTCATATTAGGGCACGACGTAAAACATGTGAAACTCCCCAGACATTCAACGCTTTCATTTAAAATATTATATTGTCGAACAACTCTTCTAATAACTATATGGGAAAATACAAGCATGTTCTATTGTATTTTTATAGTACATTTCTTTTTTTTTAAATATATAAACTATATGTCTACTGCCTCATTTTGTCACTATCCACATCCCACATCTGCTATAGGCTCAACACAGTGGGTGCCCACTCCCTCCCCTGCAAGTTTTGAATGACCTTGCCTCCTAAAACCACACATTGCAATAATCACACACAACATACCTAAACATGTTTCCTTTTTACATTTCATTGCTGATAAAGGACAGAAAATAAAAGTAAATGAAATTTGCAGCATCAGAGGTATCTGCGGCGATTTGGCATGCACCCATAATCCACCTGTGATTTCTCATCATTAACCTGTTTTTACTGTTTTCCCCTCAAACAAGATGCTTCCTCTGAGGCACAGTGAGAATAGTAAAAGCCCCTTGGAGAGAGTGTGAAAGCCTAAACAGAGATATCTTGATGTGTATGTGTGCAGGCTCATCACCTCAGATACACCCGCTGCACTTGAGAGACTGACAGGATACATTATAGCCACCCTTAAAGCAGAAACATTTGTAATTTAATAAAATTAAGTAATTTGTAGGATTATTGACAGAAAAAAAGGTTTAGCATGTGACTCAAGAACCACACAGGACATCTATTTTCTCGATGTATCTCAGATTGTCCTTTTAACACTTCAGTACGGTCATAAGACTGGACCCTCAACAGCATTTACACAGCAGTTGGTGCTGTGTCAAGTGGGCCCTCTGGAGGGCAGTGTTTGCCTATGGCACGTCAACTCTGAGCCTATATCTTTTTTTCTTTTTTAAATGGTGCATCTCAACAAGGTGACACTGAAAATGGAGCAATGACACCACTTGTGGCCCTCCTGGTTTAAAAAGCGAGCACAGAGATGCGGCAGAGACTGGATTCTCATCAGTCCCGTTGGACACGAGTCCTGAGAGGCTATGACATCTAGCAAAGCATTATAAATTGTTCTGTAATATTTACAAGAAGAAAAAGATGACAGATATTTGTGTCTTTTTCGTAGGATTCAACGTATCGGGACACCTCACACACAGTCCGGGTCAAAATGAAAAGAAGAAAAAAATAATCACAAAAGGAAAAAACAAAACAAAACAAGCACACGGCACACCGCTAAAACTTTTTGACTCACAAAATGTATGACAGTGCAAACGTACATCCATTTCTCAAATAATTTACAAACATCAGTATACACTTCAGCACCATTGTTTACTATTGTTGTTGAATACATATCAGTAAGCTAGATTTTTAAGTGGACACTGTTAGAGCTGCATGTGCTAATATGAAATATGAGAACCATGAAGGAGATATCAGCAATGCGCTGCGCGTCCATGAGGAAGATGATATTTGTTGAAAGTGTTGAATCTGGGGTGAAGATGCTTGTGTTAGGCTTTTTTAAAAACAAAACAAAAAGTCCCGTGAAGACAGTGCTTTTATCCATAAAAGGGACAGACGTAAAAATGCTCTCTGTGTTGGTGTTCACATGGATAACATAAGATCACAGCACACACTGTGTAAAAGAATGACTGATGTGTGTGCTGGGCACATTGCTTTAGTTTACAGAGGACACAAATAATGATAATCGTGCTGTTTTATGATCTGCGGGGGGAGAAACGATTATAATGTGTTGACTTTAAAAAGCCCAAATGTCTACTTTCTGTTTATCTGGCAGGGAACAGTTTAGATTTTCTCTCCGGTTGGAATCATGCAAACAGAAACAGTCCAATAAAATTACTGTTTACGAAACAAAGTAAGCAGAAAAACACATGACAAAACAAAATAATGAGTTACCACCGATACCGCTCTGCACTTACTATGACCTGCCATACCCTGTAACCCAAAGGCTAGCCTTGGATATTTCCACTGCATTTATAATCCTCATCTTTAATGACTATAGAAGTGCCAACGACAACTATTTGAATATGCAAAAGCAGCAGCTGTACTCTAAAAGCTCTCCAATAAAATGTGATGTTACATTTTAAGGACTCAGGCTGCTCAGAGGGTTACGTTACACTTTCCTGTGAACCTTTCTCGTTAAACCACCTCAGTCTTCATTCAGTTATGTTCCAATTCATCATGTCTTTTTGCTTTACTCTTTAATCTGTTTTGCTCTCGCCATCATCAACTTGCTGTTATCCTTCACAAAGTAAGAAGAGAGAAAATCTCACAACATTTGGTTTCCTCTGATGAAATCGGTTGCTTCATGTTTCCTGGGCTTTGTCGTGTACTTTGCTCATTAGCGCACCAAATTGGAGAGAAACAAATGTCTAGTGAATTTCCTCTCCCCCTCGTCACACACGGTATATCCTTCCACCTCTTCTGAACTATTAAAAAAAAATCATATTTTGATTGAATCCTTTTATCTCTTTAACATAAAGCTTTGAAGACATGATGACTTGTTTTTGGTGTTATAAAGACAAAATCTGTCTTGCATTGTTTCCACCGGAAAAGTCAGAAAACTGTTATTCTAGCCAGAGAAAAATAAACTTCAATTTGAATTTATTGTCTCCAAAATAATTAAATACATTTAACGGAGGTGCATTAGCTGAATTAATCTCTCTAAAATAAAATGCACTGCGGAGGAATGAACTTGGGGAGGCAAGATTGGACAGAAACTTTATAGAAATCAAGTTTTTCGTGCTTTTCAAGCATTATTATTACTACGAATAGCTTCTTTTAAGATTTTAAAGACTTTTTTTGTGGTTTGGATACTGCGTCGGACAATAAGTAGTAAAAAGGTCAACAATATCTACTCAGAGGGTTCGGTTTCATAACACCAGAATGGGAATTGAGCTACCAGGTGAAGTCAGATCATGTCTAAACAACAAAACACTACTGTTATCTTAAGTGCAACGGAAATTAAAAATGCTGTGGTTGACTGCGTTTATTCATGTGTGACTACTAATGCCCTCAGAGTAAACAATGCCCCATGTGCGCTGGGGAGTTTAGTGGCAGAAGTTACGCTTGCTGGGCTGGTGAAGGAAGGTGTTTCTGGTGTGGGCTGCGTGGCGAGGGATCTGCTCCCTGGTGCGGTTTTGGCGTTGGATGCGGTTGCGCCCCAGATGGCGGCGTTCCACTCGGGCTTTGCTACGCTGGACCCTGGCCACTTGGGTGACCTTGGCCAGAGCACCGGCCTGGGCAGCTGCTCCACGGCTCACCCTGGTGGGCATAGTGCCGTGAGTGGCAGGGACCGAAGCTGGTTCAGCCGCTCTGATGGAAAAGAGAGAAAAGATAACATAGTCATGCTGATGCTGGGGAAAAAAGTGGATAAAGGGCAGGTATATTTTTAGCCAATCGCTCTCACCTCACGCTGCCCCCTAGGCTAACCATGCTTTCCTCTGCCACTGCAGACAGGTTGCTGTTGGACACCATGGACAGGTTGCTCGGGGAGACGTACACAGACATGCTGGGGTGCTCTATGAGCAGGTCTTCCATCGGGCTGGCCTCTGCAGTGGCTCCCTCTGCAGTGAAACAGGGGGGAGGGGTGACAAACCAGCTCTCATCCATGCAGCCTCTCTCTGAGCCTGCCCTACTGCTACACCCACTGCCCCCACACTCACTCCCAGAGCCTGGGGACATTGACGGCGTGGAGGAGGGCGTGGACAGTCTGACCCGTCTTGGCAGGGTCACGGGTGTAGTAGCACCCATGTCTGATGGGCTGGGGCTGGGACAGGACACAGGGTCTACTAATGCTACTGCACCTTGTGGCCGGCCTTTATGTGTCCTACGACGCTTGTGAGGGGGGTGGGGGACAGGGGCCGGGCATTCAGTCCTTGTACGTGCGTCTTGACGATTTGACAAGTTATTCTCTGGGAATGATTGTGCGATCAGTGGGATTCCTGACTCATCATCAACCTGCATCATGCAGTCAGACTCTTCTGAGCACATGGCAGCGATGAGATGGTTCAGATGAGAGGGGGGTCAGGGTGGGGGAAGATGTTGCACAAGTTATGCAAATGTGGCAGATTTTTCAAAAAGCCATGCAGGTCAAAGAAGGGATCACATACGCACGCACACACATACCAGTGTGAGGAATGTAAGGGTATTTAAAAAAATTGGAGGAAAGGAAGAGGGGGGAGGAGGGGTAAGGAAACATAAAAGAGTCACATCATTAGTTGTGTTGACCCTCTAAAGCTGTGATTATGTCATTGACATAATTTCTGCCTTGACTCTGCTGAGAGGTACTTTTATGTTATGTTGTTTGCTTGGCTTCTTCTGAGCAGGCATTAAAGCACATTCTCATACTTTAAAATTGTCTTTGTCATGATCAAGATCATAAACAAAGTGGAAGGAGATGCATGTTCACAGGTAGCTATGTGTTTCCGCCATTTGACGGACAACACAACCTTTGGCATGGCAGCCATATGGATGAGCGGCAGTGTAGCTGAGCCACGCCCTTATCATAATACTTCACCCCATCTCATCATCCCACTGTTGTTATCACTACACTTCATATATTAGTCAGTATCATAAACATGCACAGCAGCACACAAAGCATAATTTGACTATTTCCTCACTTTTGATGTAGCTTTTAAAATAACCATCCCTTCAACACAAGCCCAGCACAATGCTCTCTCTGACTCACCAGGCAGATTGACAATCATCCATCCCTCTTCGTCGGCCTCAGTCACACATGGGTTGGTTCCCTTCAGCTCAGCTGCCACCTCTTCCACCTCCCCAAACAGCAGGTTGCTAAGACGCTGAAACATTGCTGCGCGTATTGTCAAGTGTTGACGACTCTGGTGCTTTTGTTGTGGTGCACAAAGAAAAAGCTGTAGCTGCCTTTTTGAATTTCTTGTCGGTTGCTATTTTACGCTGTTTTTTGATTATTTTTTTCCCCAACTTGAAGCCTCTTGCTGGACCTTGTTTTGACAAACAGGTGTGGACAGGCTTCTGTAGTGCAAATATAAGGTTTCACTTGGTTTGGAGCAAAGGCCTGAGGGAGAGGGAGAGAGGAAAAAGGGGATAATTAGTTGCAATGAAAAGATGAAACATACATTAGATAAAGAGAGTAAGAAACAAAAGAGGTCAGGATTATTTAAAAATGCAATGCAGTCATTGTTTTTAGCCTGAACTCAAACCTTAGTGGCATTAAAAGTGTTGCTCTTTTTTTAAAAAATTACTATTATTATTTTGAACATTAACGTGTTAATTAGAAGAGGTGGGAATCTTATAATGAGTTTATAAAACAACAGGGCTTTTTTGAAAAAACAAACAAACTTCAACACCACTCACTTTAAACACTTTATATTTTAACACTTTTGAAAGGTCACAGAAAACTGAAAAAAAAAATGTTTTGACCACTTGGGGGCTGCACATCAACACTGTGCCTGTCATTCATTTGGCATCTTACTTCTGGCTGCTGTGTTTTTGGTTGCCATGCACCCCTGAGGGAATATTTGGCCTTAGCAGCTAAACATCTCCTCATATTTGCAAGATAGTTGCTAATTTTGCCTGCCTGTCCAGGTAAATGTGTTAATGAATGCTTTTTTTTTTTTTAACAGTTACTGCAGTAATAGTAGATGAAACTAAACAAAAGGACAAATACTTGAAAGATGCTGAAATATTTTTTAGAACTGAGAACGATCGAATAATAATTACAGGTTTGTTACTACAAGCAATCTCGTGCAGTGATTTCCAAAATGTGGGTCGGGCCCCCCTAGTGGACTGTGAAGGTACTGCGAAGTTACATAAGAAACAGGAGTTAATGAGTTAATCAGCAAGCCAGTGTGTAATAACTACACTGCCCTCCCCTATTAGGTCAAGAAAACCAATCAACTCTCAGTTTCTAGACAGATGGGCAGAGCACAGAAGAAGAAGATTTTGGTATTCATCTAATACCAAGTAAATATAGGGCCAGTATTACTGATACCAGTACCAATACTGATACTTTTAACCTATAAAGGCAGCTTATGTAGGGGAGAGCAGTGTGTCATGGTTTGTGAGTTGAATCAACATTCATTTGCATTTCTGTGCAAATTTGAATGAAGACTTTTCATTGTAATTTATTGTGGTTGTGATTAATTATTAGCTAATAAAACAAAACACACCTTTCAGCTTTTCGTGTATTTAGAAATTATTAATTTTGAAATAATTAATTATTTAACAGAATTAAGAAGGCAACATAGTGAAACAAAGTATCTGTCCAGTGTTGGTATCCACCTCTAGAAAAAGGTAGGCAAAACTAAAAAAGGTATATTTACAAAGAGCCACACTCTTACAAAACCAAGTAATGTGTGTGCACACATGTGAAAGATGCAAAGAAAACCAGAAACATTGTGACAGCAGGTGCTGAGGCCAAAGGACGAGGATGTGAACTACACGTGAACACACTGGTGTAATGTTAACCTGAAGTTTAGCTTATGTGACAACGCTCTGCATGTTCGAAGGTTGAGTTTTATTTAAACTGAGTATATAGGGCAAAGAGACCCAAGAGATCACAGAGTTCAACACGCTCTGCAACTGTCTGACACAGTTATTTTTGTTTGTGAATTCAAGGTTAGTGTTTATTTACTAAAGGAGAGGTTCGATATAAGGCCATAACCTATTTAAGTAATCATCACATTCAACCAGAGTCTCATTTGCCCCAGAAATCTCATTGACTATAATGTAAAGTGTATGAAGCTGAACTTTCTCACTAAATAAATGAGAAGGTTAGTAAAGATAAGGTGAAAGACAAGGATTTATAGAGCAAAGAGTCATGGGAGCAGATATGCATGGATGCATGATGGGTTTCTGTCCTTATTTGGAGAATCACCATGATAACGGAGCAAAAAAGGGAAGACACATCCTAATTGCAGTCATACAGAGCATGCTTGTGGGATTGCTGATGTCAGGTGCTTGAAGTGATACGATAAGATATGAGATAAATCAAGTGAAGCAGTAACTGGTGCAAAAAGAAAAAAAGCTAAACCTTATAAGCCCTTTCTTTAAATGATGAAAGCAATTTAACTTGTTATATATATATAATTAAGTTACTGTCATACACTCATTCTTTTTTAAATGTATTCAGTTAAGTTATTGTCTTGTGTTGTGTTGTCTTATTTGTGTTGTGTTTTGTTGTGAATAGTGCCGATGCAGGACAGTTTCCAATGTTGTTGTACTATTGTACTAGGTATGACTGTGCAATGACAATAAAGACTTATCTTTCTTATCTCTTATCTCTTAACTAAAAAAAGATCTGGGTTGCATGACCTGTTTTTTAGATCTTGTGAGAAAAAAAAACATTCAGTCACTAAACAATGACTATGAAATGTTTTTGAGGAACTGTCTTTGAGCTGATGCGCTGCAGTGCATACCTCAGCACAAAGATTAATGCATTCCTTGACTAATAAAGCATTAAGTCATGGGACTATGACAAGTAAATTCTGATAAACAACGTTTGTCAGGCCTTAGTGCTGCTTTGCATAAGGTGGAGAGGAGATCCGCACAATAAACACCCAACATGGACTCGTAAGAAGCACTTCCCTGACCATTTTGTTAGCTTGCCAACTGAGAGCTACTGATTGGCCTTATAGGTACTGACACTGCCAAAAGGCCCCAAAGAAACAATGATAGCTAATGACCAGATGATGTATGTTTTGTGGAAACCTTGTCAAATCCACCCATTAACACAATGACAAAGATTCATGATGCTGACTGTCTTGTAAAAAAGCAGAAAGATATGCGTTATCTGAAAGTTAAAAGCAATAAAAGTGACTCTCACTCATTACATTTTCCCTTTCTTTTTCTTTATTATCACTGCTTGTAGCTGAGCATATGTACAGTACAGTAGGAAATAAGAGCTGATTGAATATTTCTTGTGAGGTAAATAATATTTTCATAACACATTTTGTTTTTTCTATTTTAGGATACCTTATCTGGCCAGGGACAGCAGGTGACATTTGGCCCTCTAGGGTAACTGTAGCCCATTTATAGTTTATATGATCACTGATGCTGTTAGATAATAAGGAGACCTTACAGGTCAAAAGGAACAAATACATACATACAACAGCACATATATATATATATATATATATATATATATCCAGATATATACATATATATATATATATATATATATATATATATGTATATATATATATATATATGTATATATATATATATATATATATATATATATATATATATATATATATATATATATATATATATATATATATATATATATATATATATATATTTAATATGTTCCGGATGTATAGGCAGCTCTATTGACTGAGGTTTTTTATTTTATTTATTTCATAAGAGGAGTGGGCGGGGCTCCCGAGAAGTAAAAACAAGCTGCGTCTGACGTCACGCCACTGACACTGACGGAGAGGCTCCAGCCTATTTTGCGACCGGAGGAAAAAAGAAAATCGGTCAGAATAACAAACAAGGGAAAAATATCGAGATTTTCTGATCGCGTGTTTGCAGTCGACATAGTTTTCGTGTTTGATCTGCATTTTGCAACACGGTACCGAAAAACCATCCGTGTGAGAGCGGCTGCTGTTGTCGACGGCTGTCGTCTGGACTTGAAACGCTTATGAAAAAAATATGCAGCGGTGTTTACGTTTCCAACACAAAGAATAGGCTCTTCATGTAAAATAAAACATCGACCTCGATGCCAGAGCATCGACGAGCCCAGAGAAGACGCGACTTTCTGCGCAGGGTATCCAGGTTAAACATGAATTATCCGTATAAGCTCTGGCTACAGCTGAGGGGTCAAAGCAATGACAGTTGTGGCTCAGCAACACTGCACGAAAGACAGGAGAAAAGAGGCTCCTGAATACACAGCGGGTCGGTTATTTGACAGAGCAGCTCAGGTTAGGCCTAGTGTATTTTTAGTGGAAATCAAAACCTAAAAAAGGTCGACCTGCAACAAATACATCAACATCCGCCATCGACTCCACACCAGCATTTGGTGCAGTTTGCAAAACAACGACTGCTGGCGTCCTATAGGATTAATCTATATGCAGGCTGGTGTCATTTCTGCAGATGCAGGACGTCGAATCGACCCAACTAAGGCTGTTTATTTGGGCCTATAACATACTGCTTCCCCATCTATTCATGTCCTATTAACAGGTCATTTCATAGTATAAGAAAAAACACACACTCAAAGGCAGGCCAAGACAAAGGGATGCAATTCAATAATAAGAATCCTTATGATTTCACGACAGCTGATATGTAATGGGTATTTTTTTTATGAATAACCTTAAAAGGAAAGCAGTAGGTTCAATTGCAAAGATGTAGATTAGTCTGATGCCTCTTTAAAAGCACAGTTAGACACAAAACACACCGAGCGTTTAATCTGGAAAAAGAAATAGAGATAAAAAAATACAGAAAATGAAATAGCTTACCTGCCCTTGCAGTGTTATTCAAGTTGTAAACGAGATCTCACACACAGTAGAAACGACAACTCTTAAAGCATAGCTTTAGATAGCCTTTATGTGAGGTAGTTAGAACACCATTATATAAAAATAAAAGGCTTTCTTCTTAGAAGAAGGGCTTCGTGTAAAAATGTTTACACGGACGTTTTCAGATCATAACATCTGCAGCTTTCCCCTCCTTTCCTCTAGTTTTTACGCTGCAGATTTTCCTGTTTATTGCTGCCTCCAGCTGATCCTCGGATCAGAATGTAGAGCGTACAAAACAGCTGATTGTGAGATCACTCAGAGCCACGCCCATCACCCCGCCCACGCCAAAGAAAGCGGCCAATCAGAATATTACACCCGATGCAAGCCGGTCTACTTGGTGACAGGGTGGGGGCTGGGCAAGATGAGCCGTCAACCTGCACCCAGATGGAAAGGGTGACTTCACTGGGAATCTGAACTCTAATCAGCTTCCACGAACAGCATCCGTGGTTTTTGAAAGCTGGGCTGGGGGGAGGTAAACTGACTCTGGGTCTGTTTTCACACGTCTTTAATATAGGACTAGGAAAAAGTAGGATGTCGAAATGAAAGTATTTAAACTATCAAGAGAATGAGAAAGAGGAATCTGATGCAACAAACCGGTTATGTCACCATCTGAATGGAATTTGAACCACAGACACAACATGTTTGCAATAACTTTGTGTGATCCAGTTTTAGTGAGGCCTTTGCAGTTAATTTTTAACATATTAGGGGCCCAAATGTGATATGAGGTGAAATCCTATAAACAAGATATTTAAAATATGAAACAGTATCATTTCCGGTGTAGTTTTTACTTCTACTCATATGCTGGATGCTGGACAACACTGACAACAGCAATCTCATTTGCATGTTTTTCCCTGAGGGTGACTTATTTACTAAAACCTCAAATATTCAAATCATTTAATAGCCGCAGTTTACATCATGTTAATTTTTTCTTGTCAGGTGATGCTGGTGGTTTTACTTTACATTTCAATAGTAAATAAACCTCATTCTCTTCCCCTTCAGCTTTTTTTTTTTTCATTCCACTGGTGGGGACGACTTTTGCTTTTCAGCCTATATCGGCCAATCATATTTGCTATTTTGAATGCAGCTTTTGTGTAACCAATGGGATTTTTAGATGTTTGAAATACCCCTTGTGGTCACTTTTGTACCCAGCAGTTTGTAAAGCAATGAGATTATCCACTGCTCTTTGTGTTAGCACATTGTGACTGTTCCCATTACTGTGTGTGTTTTATACATGTGTGTTTCTTTAGGTGCTGTGTTTTTTATAAAATACATATTGTATAATGATTAATAGAAATGGTTCTTGTTGGCAACACGCATGTTTATGTCTCCATGGGTGTGTACCTGCATGCTTCTCAGTCAGCATTCAGGGTGAAACATACCTCTGTTCTTCTAGCTGAAACTCAGCCAAACACATAATGACTTATTTAAATTTTATAACATGGATGCTATAAATTTGGGAATTATTCAGTAGCAGCTGGTCCTCTTTAAATAAGTGGATAACTGTATGTATTCACACCTTATCAGATGCAACTTGCTAGTACTGGATTGGAGCTACTTTTGCCCCCAGAGCTGCTTTAATAGTTCATGGCACTGATCCAACGAGGTGCTAAAGGTTCCACACAGTCCATATTAAAATGATACCATGCTGCAGATTTGTCAGCTGTACATCCAAGATCAATCTTCGGTTCCACCACATCCCAAAGGTCGTCTATTTGATTGAGGTTCTGCGATTGTGCAGACCACCTGAATACATCAAACTCATTGCCATGTTCAAAAGACTACTTTGAGTTCATCTGAGCTTTGTGACATGGTGTGTTAACAAAATGATGGGTATGCTGTAGTCATAAAGTGTTAGGCCTGGTTAGCAAGAATAGTCAGGTAGGCTATGGCATTTAAACAAGGCTTCACTGGTGCTAAGGGAACCAAAGTGTGCCAAGAAAATATCCCCACACAATTAAACTACCAGCAGCAGCCCAAACCGTTGATAAAAAACAGGACAGATTCAATCTTTCATGTTGTTTACAACAAATCCAACAGACTAGTGTCTGATTTTCCACAGCAGAAATCGAGACTCAGACCAGCCAACCTAGGTGAGGCCACGCAGTCTGCTGCTATATCTGATTCAAGGTTTGCTGTTTTGTGCAGCTGCTTTTCTGCTTACCTTAGATAAATATGTGGTTATTATTTGAGTTACTAGCTCAAAGCAGTCTCGCCATTCTCCTCTGACCTCTAACATCAATAAGGTATTTTCACCCAGAGAACTGCTGCTCACTGGATATTTTCCCTTTTTTGGGCCATTCTCTGTAAAACTCCAGAGATAGCTGACACTGACACTTGCTTTCAATTTCTGATGCTTAGTTTGAACTTCAGGAGCTCTTCTAGACCAAAATGTAGATATGCACTGAGCTGCTGCTATGTGATCGCTGACTAGATATTTGCACTAAAAAGCTGGCGAACAGGCATACCGGCAGCTGAGTGTGAGAGTTTTTAATTGTAAATCTGTTGGTGTATTTCTTAAGAATAGATTATAATAAACGTGTTATTAAAGGCCTATGCTTATGTTTTTAAGTTAAGAAGCTTTTACACAATGACAAGAGCATGATCTTGAAATTTCTCCATAGTTGATTTAGCCGGAAATGCTGTCTTATATTTTGAAGCATCTTTGACTGGATGTCTCAAATGCAAACAAACAAATGTGCCACACCTCTCATGTTTCACACACATTCTTTGAGAGCTAGTTTTTTCTGCTTTAGACATTTGGTATGTAATTGCTGCCTGGTCACAGACAATGAGTTCAGCACGAGCTTTCTAACGTCAGGTTGATAAGGTTTCAGCCTATATGGTTACCAGGTGCTTGGCAACTCTTGAAGACACAGACTCATTCACCCTGCAGTGATGATGATATCTCAACCCCAGTAACACAGTGAACACAAACATTCAGGAAGAGCTATCTGTGCTTGTGTTTGTGTAATGTCTGTGTTCTCTAACTAATCAGTACATGTCACTGGCTCGCTCCTGTGTACGTCCTTGTAAAACACTTTGTCAGTCGCTATGACGTGCTTCAGATGCTTTTTAAGGTGTTAGCAATATGCTGCAATGAATAGCAGCACAGCCACACCAGCTTGCTCACAGAGAAGAGAGGCTCTGGTTTTCCATTTTCTGCCTAAGGCTATAGAGCTTTTTCCTGCATTCGTGGATTCCTACAGTTTCCACTACCAGCTGGAAAAAATATAGGCGAAAGGTCAGGGCAGTATTTCCCTCTCTAGCTCCCTTATTCCCCCTCCCTGTTTGGGTTCACGTTCATGGTCATGTTCCTATTTCACAGCAAACCTGTTCTTTTCCTGGCCAACACAGCTAACCCAGGTTCCCAGCAAGAGAAGGATAACACTGTGGTGAAATACCGAGGCGCAGCAATGATTCAGCTCACTCGGAAGTCCAGCTTGTTGCATGTTGAAGCTTGAATCAGACAATAAAGTGAGTTCCTGACTGGAACAAAACAAATACTGATGGGACTTGCTGGGAGCAGGAGAGACGATTAGGACTTAGTGTTAACAGAAATTTGTGTCACGGTTTGCCGGGGCAAGCCGTGTGGAGTTGAAGAAAGGACCCAAAAGGCGGCAGCTCTGGTGCAGGTGGGTATTTATTTACAAGGGTGGGTACAAACAGCAATGGTGGGAAAACATGAAACCGGAAACCTAAACTGGGTAAACTAACAACACAAACCAGAAACGAAGATGCAGGGAGATCCGGGGAAATACACATGGAGAGATGCAGGGAGACCGAGGGGAAACAACACAGACGAACCAGCAACTACTCATGACAGAAGACACAACTTAAATACACTCAGAGAACACAGGGAGATTACACACAGGTGGGGAACACAGCTGGGAGTGATTAACGTGACGAGACTAGGGAGGCAAACTGAAAACACTCACATAAGACGCAGACCTTCACAATAAAACAGGAAACACATACACGCAATGACATAACCCACCAACGTAACACAGACTGGGGGACACAGAACATAGGAACATGAACCATGAAACAGAGGAGTACAAACACCCAAGGCAACCAAAACCACAGAATACTAATAAACTAAACATAAACACGGAGTCGCAGACTCCAGAACCATGACAATTTGTGTTTTACTTCTAAACAACATTTTCAGTTTGATCTTCAGAGAATTTATTTTCTTCGTGGTTTGCATAAAATCTTTTTGTATTTTGGCTCATAAATCAAATCGACTGATCTGACATACTTTCAAAAGTATGTCACTTTGTTTTGAGTCGACTCCCAGCATTACCTTATTCACCTCTTCTTCACCCTGTTATGAAGGCTTTATTTTTGGTGCCCCTCTCTTCTTTCGGGCCTTTCTGCTTCTACATAGCTGGCTGTCAGCTGATGATAAGACAGCAGCCCCAGGAGATAGGAGGTCAGACAACTTAACAGTACCAGAAGTAAAGTAAATGACACACATTACAAGGGGTGGAGAACTTAAAGGACTAGTTGGATAATCTGCGAGTTTCTTCTGATATTTGTATAAAAAAAGGTGTTAATGGCTTAAAAAGTTTACCAATACTATTACAGTTCACAGGGGAATCTGAGGTGCCACACTCTTTGGAAGTCATCTTTCTGATATAGGTCACTAAAAGAAGTGATAATGCTAATTTAGTAGGTACTAGAGCACCAATCATTAGGATTTATACTCTAGGAATTATGAGCCTCTGTACAAAAGATATTTTAATCTGTATAAAAATGACAGACTGACTGACATCGCAGTTTGTAGGGTTTAACAGTACGTTATATGTTGAAACAATTCATTACTTCCTACTTCCTCGAACACCTTTAGCTAAAACAAACACAGGCAGAGGTACAAAACTGGCTGCACATCTCTATCCAGAAAAACAAAAGAAAACCCACAAAAATCTATAAGTGGTATCATCGTGCCAAAGAAGCTCGAGGCAAGTGACTGTAATGTTTAGTGTGATTCATCCGTGTCCTATGCAGTCGAAGAGCTGTCGTAAGTAAGTGAATTTCATAGTAGCTTGTAGCCCTATTTTCATGAGTTGTTGAATATGTGGCGTTATGAATACTTTGTCTACATCAGTTTGATCATATGGGGGAGAAAAAGGTTGCATAATCCTGCCTCGATGAGGTTTGCAATGCAGCCAGTGGAGGGTAGTAATGACACCCAGATGCAAAGCCACAATTTGATTGTGAAGAGAAGACTTGCTAATAAATGTATTTATTTTTAAGGCTTTTAAGTATATTTTTGAAATCTGGTAAGAGCTAACTTACTGATCAGCTCTGTTTTACTTGGATATGGTAGCTCTACCACCAAAGCTCATGCATAGGTCATCTAACTTTGCAAGTGTTAAGACTACAAGAACATTGTCAAAACATAAATATCAAACCATTCTTTAAAAAATCCACACTATAACTAATCCACACTAACTGTATGAAACACTTGAAACTCCAAAGTTGGAGTCTTCCTCTTTGACACTGTCCAGTGTAACGTCTGGAGGTCTGTGGCCTTAGATAAAGAATTCCTTTTTGGATCTCATATTGCATACAGCCTGTCTGTACATGCAGCACTCTACAGTCCCCAGATAACCCTCACCACATGATGGTTGTCAGCCTTTCCTTATTACTCAGCACAGACTCAGCATGGTGGCGTTCTGTCACCAGTCCAAATTTACACAATTTACACAATAACAGCATCAGTGGGTGCCCATCCCTCCTCATCCTGGGAGAGCCCTGTGTAGACAAAGGCTCTCACCCTTTCTCTTCTCCTTCCTTCAGCCCTCCTTCAACCCTCAGGCCATGCGTGCATCCCATGGGTCGGGTCTGTCCCTACATGGGCAGAGCAAACAGGGCCTGTAAGTGGTGTCCTTGGCAAGGGTGTGCAGATAAACACAGAATGAGTGAGGACAGACTGTGCTCTCCAGAGGGGGCCGACAGCCCCTCGCTCGTGCTCCTCTGGAGAATATTATGAAACTTAATGAGGGGAGCTATTTTAAATTCTCTGAAGGATTAGGGTACCTAGGATGGTGAGAAGGACCTGCTTTTCAGCCACTCGTGTCAAACTCACTTCATTTCAGAATTATTATAAGCAGGCTTTGTGCCTGTGTCTTTCAGTATAGTTTTAGCCCTCATCACCACCATCAGTTTATCTGCTTTACAGATAGCATGGAAAATGAGGAGCAGATTGCTCAGATGTGCAGGCTAAAAATAGCACAAAACAAGGATACAAAAAAGCAGATACATTTCCCATTCATCCATCCTGACGTCAGTTGAGTTCCTGTGTTTACAAAACCACTACTAAAAAAAAAACACCCCTTTGAGCTGGAGTACCTCGGGACTTTTCTTCATCCATTCAAAAAGGTAACTTACAGTAATGTACTTGTACCCAGAGAAATACTGCAAGGGTCAAAGGCTAAAGCTGTGATCTGAAATTATATAACCTGGTCTCAAGGAGAGCAAAAATAACCTGCTCAACGTCGACTCATTTTACAGAAGGAATATCAACTTCCGGTTCATGAATGCGTACTGTTATATACGCAGTAATGCGCCATGATTTCCAACAGGGGATGTAGCTCAGTGGTAGAGCGCATGCTTTGCATGTATGAGGCCCCGGGTTCAATCCCCGGCATCTCCACTTCTTTTACCAGGGTTTGTATTTTGTGTATGTTGTGAGTGGGGGAAGGCGAACAAATACTGCGATACCTTCTCTTTTTACGAAGCTATTATTGAACGATAACGTTTATTTTAGCAGTGATCTGATTTGGATCTAGCACTCAGGTTAAATCAGGTTGAGATAAACTGTTAGCTTTTATCTGAATTTATTTTCTGAGTAGAAGCCTAGCAGCTAATCAAATGTACGCCTGTTTATTTTGCTTACATTGATTAAATCGCGTTTGCTTTACTTAGAATTTCAAGAGGAGGGTGTATGTGTGTGTTTTTTTTTTTGCTTGGTGGGGGAGGGGGGGTTGTGCATTTATATTAAAAAACACGCGGCCTTTAGCAACCTAAGATCCACAGTAAAACGTAATTAAATAAAATGTTGTTATAAAAATTAAACGATACACTTTTAGCGTGTTTTTGATTGGCAGGCCCTTCTTTCAACAGCCAGGAGGCGCTGAATCACATTTTATTCTTCAGGCTAACAAAGAATGTTACTGTATCCAGTCACTAAAACGTTGAGATTTATGAAAAATGGAGCAGAGGAGCAAAACTTTAACATACGGAGTAATGAAATATAGGGTACTTTATTTTTTGTACAAATAAAAACTCGACTAGTCTGTGCTCTACACCATTAAACGTGAATATTGGCTATTTGATATAAGCTTAAGTTTTAATTGCTATTTTAATTCATTAGATAACTTTATAAAATATGCTTACATGCTGTGCTCTAATTTCTGCACCTGTATTTATATCTTTATATTACACAGTAATGTTTTGCTAATCCAGATTATTACATTCTTCACACCATCATCAGGTTCTGCACGTCTACATCTTTATGTTTTACTTAATGCCCTTTACATTTTTGTGTTGAGGGGTCTTGAACTTAATCTTATTATCTTGTTTGTAGTTTTTATTCAGTTTGAGGAAAGGGTGAACCCAGGGACGTGAGCACCAGAGCCTCTTTGTTACATTTGTGTGTTAACAATCATTATGCAAAATACTTCCAAGACATTTTTCTGAGAAACTGAAGGGCCGGTTTGGACAGTCAGGTCCATCTTTTCAGATGCCTTTAACTATAAATGAATAAATTTAAAGGTGTGGTACACATGGTGATTTTCATGTACATGAGTAAGTTGTGCTGAGTTTTCAGACAAAAGCGCAACAGCCACACCTAATCACCTGCATTTTCTCGCAGTATGTCATCAGGTCGTGTTTGTCTCTTAGTTCTTGCAAGTCTTAATTATTAAGAGGCATAGAGTCTACAGTTCTCTTACCTAAGAGAAAACTTTGTACGTTAATCTAACGTAGCTTAATCATTAAAAACAACCAAACAAAAAACTATGTTTATTTTACACCCACTGCAAACACAGATATTTACATATGATTTCTATTGGTGTATATTTGTCTTATTTTTTTACAATTTTGAAGCAACACTTTAAAAATGACCTATATTCCTTTCAAAATGCTTCCTAGAAAATAATCTAGATCCAGCCTGACCCACATAATACAGCACATTACGAACTGAAAATGTTGTATCACAAGAACCTTTACATTTCCAAAGTGTGATACATGCATACAAAGTGTCATGCAAATATTGCTGAAGGTGGGAAAGGAGGAGAAACGTCAGTCACTTTTAACACCCCAGCTGCCTGCTGCACCACGTGTTTGTCCCATTTGAAATGCACGTTTAGACGCGTGCAAAAAGTGTACCTTTAAAAAACCCCCAACAAAAACAAAAAACAGAAACGCAGGAGCCACAAGCTCATCAGCGAAACAAGTTAATAAAGGATTTGTAGAGGAACCATATTGCCTACAGAGATCAGAATCTTATCAAAAACGTCTTATCAAAAAGGTCAGTGTTTTATTTATCAAAGTGTTACATAACATGTTTTCTACAGAACGCATGCAAGTGTCGGTTTGCATAAAGATTTTCATTGATAACCACTAAAGAAAAAAAACAACAACCCACCAACAGTGTGTTTGGTGTGTGTTTCTGGGCAGGTAGGATTCTTGTGCTTCACCCTGTCATCAGCTTAAGTGCTGTTATGATCCAACCTGTTTTCTCACCTACTAATCACACATAACAGGTTAATGCGGAGCAGCCAGATTATTGGCCAGATTATTTGGTTGTTTCTGACCTGATAATTGATTCGTGAACAGCAGTGTTATTTCTGGTCTACAGTCGCCCCCCTGTGATTAATCCTAGAATATCCCTTCTGTATATCAGTTCAGTTTATGAAGAGTAGGGGGCGCCAATTCCTCTCCTGAAAAATCACTAAATTAAAGTGGAAAGAGATATCAGAGAATTAGTGATTGTGAAGGCTGTGTATGGGGAAGGTATATTTATCAAGACTCAAAAAATGTATTGTCTTAAACACTGTGAAACACACTGGTTACCCTGGGGAACGAAATTATTATGTTGCGAGTGAAAATAATGGTCAGAATATAATGTGCATTGAGTTATGCATGTTAAAACATTCAGAGTGTATGAGTGTTATATAAAACTGTTTAATGTTTATAACAATGATTAATATATTGTGTGCACAGTTGCAAAGGTACAGGTTAGTATTGCCAGTGTAAACTATTTGTAGGATATTATATATAGAGTTTGTGTAGATATCAGACTGTATGATCAAAACAGATGTTTAAAATGTGAATATGAAGGTTTTCCCAGGTTTCATGTTCCGTTTTTTATGCTTATCAATGTTTGTCACTTACATGTTTTAAATAAAAATTGTATTGAATTTTTTATTGATTTAATCCCCCAAATTTGCATGTTTTTATAAAGTTGTTAACTTTCTTTCTTTCTTTCTTTCTTTCTTTCTTTCTTTCTTTCTTTCTTTCTTTCTTTCTTTCTTTCTTTCTTTCTTTCTTTCTTTCTTTCTTTCTT
>NW_024582648.1:56555-60169 GCF_018398535.1 Haplochromis burtoni | reverse complement strand
CTTTCTTTCTTTCTTTCTTTCTTTCTTTCTTTCTTTCTTTCTTTCTTTCTTTCTTTCTTTCTTTCTAATTAACACATTTTCTGCAACCATACTTAACAAAGCGTTACGTGAGACATGAGCTTTGAATGAAAAGAAAAATAAAAGACTTTCAAAGGAGTAATTTAGATTAGATCACACTATGCTGTAAAAACAAAGTAAAAAAGAAAAAAAAAAGCATGCACTTTCCTTATGTGTTCTTTGCAAGAGCTTTAATTTTGCCTAGAAAAAAACTGGCCATCAACTGACCTTTGTTTGTAGCATATATTACATCAAAGGTTGCCTGTGATTGGACTGTGGTGTCTGCATGTTATCCAGATAAGGGTAGAACAGAAGCTTGCAAACAGACGCACAGAAACAGACGCTTGAATGCATCTGGGCAAATTCCATCTCTGTCAGCATCTGGAGATGGGAATTGATCCGAGTTTTAGGATTGAAGGAAAGAAAAGCAAATGTAAAGGCACAGAAACTAACTCTGTGCTTCAAATTTCCAGAAGTTGTTTTAAACAAACATCCGCCTTCATCGCCTCATTTAAAGAAAGAAAATGTTTCCATCTACGTGTTTTCTCATTACCAAGTCTGTTGTCTTGTCAAATGTTTGTTTAGACGACCGCCGTGCAGCAGCAGAAGTCTATTATCACCAGAGTTATTATCTGGTGGTGACAGGTGTATGAAAACTGTACATAATGCAATACGCTTGTGCAGCATACGCACATTGATGAGAATAAGAATAGCGATGATACTTATTATTCAGCATTTTAGTAGTTCCCGAAAATCGGTGTTTAATATAATAGTAAAGAGTAAACAATCTCACTTTTATTTGTTCATCTGACCAACTTAGCTCTTCATATTTAACATAAAAACACTGTTAATTTGTATTTTCATGGTAATCACTGACAGTTTGTCAAATTATTATTTCAAGTCTTTAGACTTCTGCTACGTGCTGATTGTAAAGAAACAACTGGCATTATGATATCTGGCATTCAGCACAACAAACTCCACATTTGTAGCATATAAAACACAGTAAATGAATTATAACTGATGAGAAAATCAAAGTCAAATCTGACCGCCTGATTTGGCCACTTCAGTTCGACATCGTCATTTTTGTGCTGTAGCATTAATAGTTTATTTAAAGTTATGTTATGCAAATCCTATGTTATTAGTATTTATCCTGACATGAAGCGTAAATTGTGTTATGATGATGTGTTTTTTGTTTGCATGTATGTTTTGTTTTCTTATCCTGTATATGTCTGTATGTTTCATAGTGCACTGTCAAAATGTAATATAAGGAACACAAAGCATCAAATCCAAGAAAAACTGCCTTTATAAAGTAGCAGCTTATCTTCCTATCATATTTTCATGGCAGGGGTGGAGTTCAGAAAGACATTGCAAGTTTAGGATGGAGATGGCACACGTGAGATTTGAACAGTCTGAGTCTGGTAGAAAAGCACAAAAAGATTTTAGAACCAAAATGTAGTTATTGTCTCTGTTTAAGACAAAACCCGTGGTTAAAGCATACAGAGGATACAATGTCAGTATCACAATAAATAAAGGTGACATAAAAAAAATGAAATAAAGTCTAGTAACCCTTTCACTACAGATGTTTAACCATTTAAATGAGCTAATTCCCAAAGCTCAGGCTTTATTTATCATGATCCATGTGTCGCATGGTTTATTGTAAGACTCGTAGGTTTTGTATAAAGTTGTAGCTGAAGTAATGCAACTTTTAGTTACATTTAGTTGAGTACAAAGTACAATATTTACCACTAAAGTAAAGCACAAAATGTCTTTAAATATGTAACTTGACCTTATCCTTAATGTTTTACTATAAATCTAACGACGCTTTTGCTCCACAGTTTCAGTGGCAGACTGTTATTGTGAACTGGCGCCATTTAAATGAAAACTAATTGAACCGAGCCTTTGAAATTGTTAGTGATGATTGAAAGAGCCACTGTAAATGTAAGTGAGTGTGCAATTCACTTGGCTGATTACAAAAACAGACAATATCCAGTCGATTGCATAAACTCCTGGTAGACCAGCTTTAATCTGCATGATATGTCGGTTTGCCTCCCCACATCAAAATGAGCTTGAATGGGCTGGAGTTTAGCCACCAGTGATTGTGTCTTGGAGAAAGAGACTGGAACAGAAACATGTGCAATCCACAGAACATATGTGTCGGAGTCCACCTCTGCATTCCTCTGGGATAATCTTATCTCCCTGCTGATGAGCTTAAAGACCTCTGAACTGTAGGGCAACACTCTCACATGCACAAGCACAAACAAAGCAAACTTGTGGTGGTGAAAGGATGGAGCATTTTGTTCAAGGAACAAATATTTTCCATCCTGTGAGTTGAAGATATAACTGCTCAGTTTAATATGTGAAAATGCATCACTTAGTAGATGAAACCCTTAAAAAAACTCAATAGAGCCAAAAATGAAAGACTTATCACCTTTCTTCCAGATTAAATTAGAGGCACACCAGGAGGGCTACAGTATTCCTGCCTATCATCAATTGTTGTTCAAAGAAGACTTGACCTGTTTTCAGCCTGGAAGTCAATATGCATAAACAAATGCTAATGTGCTTGAGTGGCTGTTACCTGCTGCTTGAATAGACTGAATGGTAACAATGCACCTGGCTGACCAAAGGTGATCAAGGTGGTTTTAAAATGCAAAAAAAGGGTTTTAAGCAGCAAAAGAAACACACATGTCCAAGCAAGTGTTTGGATGTTGATCTGATGTGTGATGTCAAGATAATGAAATGGTGACTTGCTCAGAAAACAAAAGAAAAACATATCAAAACATGCTAAATAAATATGCTCAGCTCCAGTAAAAGTTGGCTAAATAAAAGATTTAGGAGCTTATAATGTTTATCCTTATTGTATTATGAGATGGGATGTGTGCCTTTATTTTGAACATGTTGAAAATAATAAAACAACAACAACACAGGAGAGAGATTAAATAATAGACACTACAACGACAGACGCCCCCCCCCCCCGCCCCAGAGTAAAATGACAAATCTTAATAAATAACTTTACAACTGTTTAATATGAGTACGAGGAGACAATCTTATTTATTCCCTCTACTTTGAAACTATTTAGTAACTTATAACCACAAGTTTCCCCCTGTTTATGCCCTGTCCTGTCATAAATCCTTTCTTATAATTTGTTACATGAATTAGGTAACATGAAAAGAGATTTAGATATTTACAGATGTATATATACACATAAATGTACACACACATACATGTATAAACACACATAGTGTTTAAATAGTGCACACTCTGTACCTTGCAAAAACATATTTTTGTGCTGCTTTTTAATAGAGTCATGCTGGGACGGTTCATCACTCAGTGTGTTCCACAGCTTCACTCCTTTTTTATGTCGTACGGATACATGAATGTTTTAAATTTAACTTATTCTCTAGAAAACAATTTGAGCATACTGTGAGTAAGTAGATTGTTTAAAGCTTCGTACATAATTTGTGCTCCTTTAAGATTTATATCCGGGAGCCCCCCCCCCCCCCCCCCCCCCACACACACCACACAACTTCTTTCTGCAATATGGAACATTTATAAGCACT
>NW_024582648.1:51719-56530 GCF_018398535.1 Haplochromis burtoni | reverse complement strand
AATGAAACCCTCTGCACAGTAATTTGAATACAGTGATATCAGTCAGCAGTAGAGAATGTGAAGTGATTTGAGATCCAGTATATGTTTTGCTTTAGTTAATACTGTATGTTTTATATGAGATTTACAGCTTATTTTATCATTTATTATCACACCAACAAACCTATTTTCATGAACTTCTTCCATGTCGAGCCCATCTATATGCACTTGTTAATTTCTTTTAAAATTCCCAAATGACCTTATTTAACTTTCTTTAGATTTAATGACAGTTTGTTCCTGTCAAGCTTCTTTTTTTTTTTTTTGCACATTTATGAAGTGACCACAGTGGCTCCTTTAGATTAGCCCCAGAGAAAAAAATTTTTTTGTGTGATTTGCAATAAATACTGATTTAAAAATATCACATACCTGACATATATCACTTATATAAATAATGAATAATTTTTGACCCTGTACAAAACTCTGGATCTTCAATTTCAGGATTAAGTGCTCAGAAAATGAATCCTGAAGTAAAGGTTTGTGTATGACATTAGAACAGACTGCTAATAATTTCTTGAGAAGAACAGGGGATAAAGGTGCAGAAAAGCCACAATGTGATGTCCCCACACAAGGACACAGAATCTAATGAGAATGAAATGGGGGCGGTCAGCAGTGGTCAGCATCTACAGAGGTTTAAAATGTCAGTTTGACTCCCACTGATTTTATATTGTATCACTTTCACAACTCACGTTTATAATACTTGATATATGCTTTGTTTACATGCAGCTGCACAGGTAAGGCTTGCTTTGAAATGTTCCATTCAATGCATGAAAAAAGTTATAATTTATAAATGAATGAATGCATTCATTTATGTGTGCATACAAGAAACACATTTTATCTACAGTACACTGGTGATGAAATATTTACTAGTTTAGCAATGTACAATTCAATGAAATGACCTATTCCTGTCATTATAAAACGGTCTATCCTCATACAGAAGACAATTTATGATGCTTTATAATGTTACAGAAAAACAGTAAGTTGTTCTTTGTACTCTGAGTTTATTGATAAACGCCCAGAGTTTAGTTTTTGTAACCTGCTCTGTACTACAGTTTATCCTGGACTGTGTGACACCTTTTCTTTTACCCTTTGGTTTCATCCATATCTTTATTCAGTTTTTTAAAGAACCCAGTTAACGTTAGACAGACAGCGTCTCGTTTTAGTTTTGTGGTTCTCCACCAGTAAAGCCCTTCTAAGATGAGTCTGAATTAAGACTCGTCCTCCACAACAGTTTCCTTTTGAGGAGGCTTTGAGAACACTGGCTGCTTTATTCTGGAGGCCAGAAAAAAGAATAACATCTGTTCCAAGCAGAAAACTTTTCATGTCTTCGTGTCCCCACTGTGTCATGAGGTCACTCCAACCCTGTTGTGTCACAAATTGTCCGCAGACACACTGCTCTGCACGGAGGGGCAGATTCAGCAGTGTATAATCAGCTGTTTTCACTCTTACTTCTTCAAAAGAGAAAATCTTATGAAAGTGTGTCAGGGTTAGACACACACGTAATCATATCACTGCGCATACCTTTAATGTCAATTATTTCAACTGACTTTTAAGAGTCAGGTTAAACATGCACAGAAGCACCGCTCAGATCACTTTCACGTGTGTCTTTGCTATTTGCTTTTGTTTTTACTGCCGACCTGCCCTCATGACCCTCCAGCCTACGTGGCGTCGGAGTCAAGGAGCGCTCTAACGATGTGTGAACTATCGGGCCTGCCATGACAATGGCGCCTTTAGACAGGTGTATATACACCCTTCACACACTCTCTTTTGCAGTGCTAAATAGGACCAGTGAAGACTGTGATGGTCTTGTCTAGTGAATGGCATTCACGTGATTTTCACACTTAGAGGGTGCACAGTGACTGCTGGCATTTGCAAAAGAAAAAAAAAGATTGTGGGTTTTTAACATAACCCGTCGACATAGAGTCTTTTAAATATACATCTGTCATTTCAGGAGGATGCTTCAAAACAGTTTTTGGCAAGATGACTTTTATCCTTTATTTATCCAGGTAAAAAGTGTCACTGCGATATCTGGTCAAGAGAGCAGCAGAAACAGCAACAAACAGAACACAACAGTACCATAAAGGTATTTTATCTGTCCATAAATTACACTTCTTTTGGGATTGATTATTACGTAAAACACAGAATGGGTACAAGTAATAAGGATATTTACAAAAAGAGGTAATTTCTTTTTTATATATATACATAAATCTTTAAGACTAGACAATATTTACCACTATAACCAATCTAAGCAAGGATATTAGAGAAAAATACAGCTTTCTAAAGTGATCATAAAGGTAAAATAACTTTCTGGTATGTAATAAAAAATATAATAATAATAACAACAATAAACCTTTGCCTGCTGATCTTTCCAACGGTCCCTGTAACCCATGCTCACTTTAGTCACAAACACAACGGAGACAAAGACATGACTTTTGATTGGAAAACCTTGGGGTGAAGTCTAAAACATCATGTGATGCTCATTCGAGAGAAGCGCCCAAAGTGGATTTAATAGGTCTCAGTTTACATCATCATGTGCTCCTGTCGGCTCTGTTAATTTTTTACCTTATATCACGCTGTGAGCAATCTGGAGAACAGCGGCGCCTTTATTCAAACGGACGTGTCCCCCGCAGAGAGAGAATGAGAGGGGTAGTCAGTGAGGACAAAACCTCAGCTTATTCTCATTTGCTTGTAAAAGTCATGTAGTGTCACTTGTTTTGCAATGCAATGATAATGGTGAAATTCTCAAACTGCTTATGCGATTACTTCTGACATTTTTGCACATTATTGTGCGGGTTGTACGTAGAAATAACAATATTTTGTGCAAATCAGTGCCACAAATCTTATTTTTTAACACTGCTTTTCGGGTATTTGTGGATATATATTGTGCAAAACATATTCTTCCACCACAAACCACTGACTGCATTGCAGTATGGACCAACAGAGGACGCTCAAGTTATTGCTGGCCCTTTTTTTTTTTAAAGGGCTGCGACTTTTTGGTAAGGTGTATGATTTATTTTTTTGCAAAATTATTGCAAAAATGGGAAATGCTTTGGTTTTGGTGCTTTTCCTGCAGGACGCCCCGTTAGGATTACCGTGGACATATTTGAACTCATATCAGGATCTTCGACTGAACACAATATAAAAGTAATTTTTTGGCCCTGAAGGCAAACTTCTCCCCCTCCGTCTGTTTTACATATTCACTTCTCCCTCCGGGTCTTCCTCACAATGAAAAGCATTGATATGCACATTTCAGTTCAGGTAGGCTATGAAAACAGTTCGGCCGTGTTTCACATTGAATTGAACACTCGGCCGTTCACATGACAATACGCGTATGCCCGATGTTTGAAAGTCAGCCATTAGAGGCGTGAAATGCATAATTAGATCAGGGCGCTGCAACAGCTTTTGGCACATTGGTCACCTGTGATGAATGGAGCCGGTGGCGCCCAGCCCGGACACACGGGGGTGTGTATGTGGGCGGAGACGTGCCCACCCACTCCGCTGCTTCTCTCCTCTGCTTACTATATGAGGAGGCAAGTTTGGGATCCCCCAGACAGATTCAACTTTGGTAGTCGTCTTGTCAATCTTCCAAGAGTTTTCTCTCCACCCCGACAGGAATCCGCTGTTTGCTCAAGCTGTGATTAGAGCGCACAACGCCTTGGACTGTATTTTTCCCCCCGTTTTTTATTTTGTATTGTTATTCCATCGGTGAAGCTAGAGCTCAAGATGCCTCGGTCGTTCCTTGTCAAGAAGTATTTTCCCTACAAGAAGCAGCATAATAGGGAAAGCTACCCGGAGAGCCACACAGGTAAGTTTGCTATTGTCCGTGATTGTATGCAAGATATTTGCGAGTGCATTAGACACATAGGGAATCACAGTCATGAGCTCCCCATCAAGTTACCTGCAGACACATAACAGTCATGTGGCAGACGTGATAAGGTGTATACCTGTCATGTAGCAGCTTGGGCATTCCTAATTCTTGTCCCTGTCACCTGGAAAAACTCATGATAAGAAATCTTGTGATTAAAATAGGCTGTAATGTGAACCCGAAGAATGAAAACGGGTTTAGTGGTTTATTAGATCGTCTGTCCCATTTAACTAACCTGACTTCATTTCCTTTGCATCTCCAGCTTTTGTGCCAGAAAACTTTCCACTGGCTGAGCTTCCATCAGAGAACAGCTCTGCACTGACCTGCCAACCCGCCACGCTAATATTCAGCGTGGACATCCTGCCTCGACCTCACCCCTTGATTTCCCCAGAATCTCTCCCCCCTTCACCCATGGGCCCTTTGGACCTCAGCAGCTCTCCCTCCTGCAGCAGCGGTGAGGAAGAGGAGGACGGCGGACGTACTTCGGATCCACCAAGCCCAGATACAATTCAGCCAATCTATCACTGTTTGCACTGCACCAAGAGCTACACCAGCCTCTCTGCATTTTCCCAGCATCAGATGTCCCACCAACTCCCCCCCTGTGCTCCCGAGACTCCTATGACCACAGAGGCTTCAGCACGCCCGGTCTTCCACTGCAAACACTGCCCCAAGGAGTACAACAGCCTGGGTGCCCTGAAAATGCACATTCGATCACACACGTTGCCCTGTGTGTGCACCACGTGTGGCAAGGCTTTCTCCAGACCGTGGCTCCTCAGGGGACACATTCGCACACACACAGGTATGTCAGACAATTGATTTTTCCAAGATCTGTAGGCTTTTTAACTTAACAGCTGGTTGCACCTTGTTCTCATTGATATTCATTGATTTTTCCTGATGTGTGAGCAAATGCTGG
>NW_024582648.1:8453-51699 GCF_018398535.1 Haplochromis burtoni | reverse complement strand
GGGACATAATCTAATCTTCCTCACAGGTGCTTTGCATGTTAAAAGGCACTCTGCATTAATGAAGTTAGTGTGTCCTACCACTGTTTTCTGTTATCTCTAGAGTATCTGAAAAAAACAATGACTCGGGGGTAAACTTTTGTTAATGTGTTGGGCTGGCACTGATTGTGTCTCTCTCTCTCTCTCTCTCTCTCTTTCTTTCTTTTCTTTTTAACCAGGTGAGCGCCCCTTTGCTTGTCAGCACTGTAGCCGGGCCTTTGCCGATCGCTCCAACCTGCGCGCCCACATGCAGACCCACTCTGAGGTGAAGAAGTACCAGTGTGGCTCCTGCTCCAGGACCTTCAGTCGCATGTCTCTTCTGAACAAACACAGCGCCTCCGGATGCTGTCCTTCCTCGTAAAAGTCACATTCCTCCCGTTGTCCTTTCAGTTGAAGCTACCTGTTGTGATGGGAGCCAATGCTATTAGCTGCACACACACACATGGGAAAAAAAAATGCAGTTATACTTTTATGAAATGTGCCTTAATCAATTAGAGGATCAGATTGAGGTCCTATCTGTGGCACAATTTTGTCTCATCCATTGTGATTTGAGAGCAGGTGGACATTCAATTAATTCCCAGGGGAGCCCGTTGGTGCCCGCCAGTCCGGGACTTTGGCAATGTTGCAGCTGCTTGTGTTTGTGTGTGTGTATGTGGGGATGTCCTTCCTCACTATACTATGCATACATGACATGTGTGTATCTGAGCAAATGTGAGTGTTGAGACAGCTGTCTGCATGGTGCACTGTGGAGGCAGGGCGCTGAGGGACGTGTTAGCTGTGACCTCGACAACAGGTGACACCCCCCGCCTGGTGTGCCTCTCTGCAAGCCAGAAACACTTTCAATAGGCACTCCAATATGTGTGTGTTATAGGACCAAAAATACACCATGCCTTTTTACAAATGTCTCATTTGAAAAGAAAAAAAGTTGTCATTTTTAAGTGGAGAGTCACAGGAAATAGTGGAAATATACAACAGACACTCATGACGTGCAACAAATGGTTCAGTCAGCCAGGAATTGAACCAGGGACTAACTGCTCAGGGCTATTTTACAATCTAAATGACATTTGTATTTAGGATAAGTGTTGACATACAGTTTTTATGAAACATTGAACTGAATGTGCCTTTTTTAAAGGTTGTGAATTTTTCTGTCATTCTGTAAATAAAAGCATTGTTTTAAAATAACAGCTCGTTCTCGTCTGCTTCTTGTTCTTTAAAGAAGTGTGTCAGCAGGCTTCTTATTTAAATACAAATGAGTTCATCAGGACAGACATGACAGTTTCTGAATGGGAAGATAGAGCTGTGCGTTGTTGTATATGGGTTCATGTGTGTTAAGGGGGAGCGGTGATGGGTTTGTGTGATGCTGAGTGATGAGGGGAACACCTGCGCACACCTGCCAGGCTGTCAGCATGCACAGATGGAGGACACATGCCCAAGAGGCGGGGAACACTGCGGTTGCAGGTGCGGGGGAAAAAGGCAGGCAAGTAAACTGGCGTCAAAGAAGATGGTAAGCTAGAAAAAGGATGTGATTTTATTTTTCAGAAGAAATTTTGTGTGAAATCAGCTGAGAAGAGTCCCACTGACCCACGTCCAGCTTTGGAAGAGGAAGGAGCGCTCTGGGGTCAAGATGAGCAAATGCAGAAATAACTTGCAGCTTGTGCAGGAATGGTTAATCTCTGGGTTACCTGGTAGGAAGTTCTGGTGAAAGTGCAGTCTTCCACAACCTGAATGTGAACATTCAGGGTGAACACATGGCAGCAATGTGTCTCCAATCCCTACTGCCCTCCTGACCCACACACACTGACGCCAGCATGTCTTAGTGAGGTAACAAAGTGTTTCCTCCAATAGCTCACGGTGTTGAGAGGTGGATGCATGTGTGTGTGTGTGACAGGGGTTTGCGGGGGCACTCAAAAAGCTTGAGATCAGATTGCATGACTTAGCTTGTCCAATGTAAACAGCACCCGAAAGACTACACACGTGTGTGCACACATTCAAACACACACCGGCTGAATAAAGAGGTGATCAAGGGGGATTTTTTTTAAACATTTGTCTGTCCTGGGCTCCTGTTAATTGTGAGGTGAGAGTCATTTAGTCATTGCACACCTACGCAGGCAGTGAGTCAGAAAAGCAGAGACGCACGCCACAAGGGACTGAACTGAGCTTGAACTTGTCACTTTTATGTGTTAGAAACATGTCAAATAATGCAAAAAAGAAAAAAGAAAGATAGAAAAGAAAGATATTGCATTTTCTCCTTGGGACATTGAAGCTCAGCCAAACCAAATTTATCCAAAACAATGCCACCAAACAGACTGTCATTTCTTATGTGTTTCGGCCGTTTTGAAATTTAACTCTGACATCTTGCTCGGGGGGCATTTTTCCTGGTTTGCAGTGTGTGGGAGGCAGTCTATCACTCTGTAGCTTTGAGGCAATGAGATCACTGGACCTGTCACCTTTCTTTTTCGGTGTGTGTGTAATATCATATTGGTCTCCTCAAAGTGCTTTAATGTTCACATCGTCACGCATGTAGCCCCTGACTAATTTAACATTCCTGAGCCATTAGTGACAGACATACAATACCACAGCCTAACAGAGAGAGGGCTGCTCTGTCTACTGTCATTGCAGTTTGCTCGTGAATTAAAGTAATAATTAGATTTTCCAGTAACAGGAAATAATGTAATGCTGAGATGATTACGAAGAAAAGGGGATTGCCGATCATTTAAATATACCACATGTGTTACTGTCATGGAAAGAATGTCTGAAGTGTCATTAGTTTGCTCCAACAAATGAAACAGTGAAAATGTATTCACTGATAACTCTGTGATTTTAAAAGCTGGACGGTGTCCAGTGAAGAGCAAACCCTGCTTTTGGTTTTGTGTATGCAAAAGCTGATGTTTGACAATACGCAGCGGGATGAGTTTTATTTTGTTAGGATGCCGTCATCCTGGAAACACAAAATATATGGCTTTCTCTAAACAATCACCCTGAGTCATAAGTGGGGCTTTGCATGAGTGTAAAAGAACAGATCACAAGGCTGGGTTAAGCCGGGTCTCTGGATTTGAGAAATGGTAAGCAGCAGAGGATATCAACAATGAAATAAACTTTTTTCAAATGTGTAGCATGAACATTTTTGGGACCCGATATGTTGAAAGGTTTCGGGTAATGTTTAGGACACGGGAAGTGGCCTGTCGGTCTTGTACAAACACAGCCTGCCCCAAAAAGTGCTGATATAAAGCATCTGGGTGTTTCTACGGCTGTTTCTGTGCACATACTGCATGAGAGCATTTGTGAGTCTCTGTGAGGGGCTGATGTGTCTCTGCTGGGATTTTACAGTGGTCCATATTGAAGAAGGTATGTTGCTGAAATCAGAATTGGCAGGGGTTGCAAAACCAATTCACTAGAGGATCAGATTCAAGCCAGGAGGGTTAAGTCACTGGGTTAAAGTTTCAAACTTTTTTTTTTGCAAGTGGCTCTTACACAATGCCACCGCTCTTCTCCTGGAGCTGTCCCAATGGACTCTTGTCTACCTTTGTCCTTAAAAAGCCATTAAAAAAGCTCAATTTTTTCAGAGGGCTGACAAATCTCCACCTCTCTACTCCAGAAAATAATGCAGGATGGGGAAAGTAATGGCTTGAGGTTTGCATGGGAGGGTGAAGTAAGGATAAGAAGATAATAACGGGAGGAGGAACAGAACGAGGGAGAGGAGACTGGACACTGGAGGAGCGTGGGGGTGGGGTGGCTTGGTGGGTGTCTGGAGAAGAATGACTGTTTCTGTTTGTGGGCCATTAATCAAATCACTAGGGAGTAGAATTTACAGAGGAATGCTACATGTTGCAATGCAGACTTGATCAATGACATGCTGTGTGAGATATGCTGACTATGGAAGGTTTTCAAGTGAGAGTTTCCCACAAACACACAATCAATGTGCAAAACACGTGCAGATCTTTTTTTTAAATTCATTTTTTATTCCTGTGCCGAGTCCAAAGAAATTATTTCTTGTTCCAACTCTGTTTGTTTTAAATTCTTGTTTTTCATTACCTCTCCGAAGACATCCACATTCAACTATGTGAGACACGCGCACGCAGAGCTCAGATCTCTGCACAAATAAACCAGTTTCACCCAAGGACAGGATATGGCCTGCAGGAGGGGGTACACGCCATTTCCTGCCCACCTCCGCACTCCTGCTGTCCCCTTTCAGTGGTGTGTGTGTGTGAATGTGTGAGTGTATCAGTGTTATGTGGCCAGTGCTTTCCTCCTAAACACAGACACTCTGTCCCACAGGGTCAGAGGGTAGAGGATGAGCCATAAAGAAACAGGAGCGTAAACAAATGAGATACTTTGTGCTAAACAGAAGTTTCCAACTTTGTGTCCTGCAGAGCTCTCTACATGAATGTTTCTACTGCTCATAAACAGTTAAAGAACTATTAATCTTTAGTTACATGGGAATATGGGGCAAGAGAATTCAGGGGTAGTATGGATGCAAATATCTCTCGTCAGAATAAACAAAAATAAATAGATGATTATGTAATTGTTAAAACATACCAATATGTTAGGACAAAATTCCTTTAGATTCAACTTAGATTCAAGTTAGATTTAGATTCAAACAGGTCCGTTAATGAGCCACAACATGGCTGGTGAAATGAGAGACATTCTTCATCTCATCACAGTGCAATGATCTGCAGTGATCTTCAGAATTCACGTGTACGTGACATGTACCACCCACGTTAACATTGTTAAAGACCGCCATGCAAAACCCTGTAGTCAACAGCAGGACAAGACTCCCTGCCACACATAAAGAGTGCTCAAGAACAGCTGGAGGGGGAAAAAAAGAGCCCAGACTCTCCACATCAAAATCTGGTCAACAATCCCTCAAGATGGTGGAATATTCCCGATTCACGGAGGCTCTATCCCAAAGAGCTTGCTGCCAACATCCCAGTGCAACCACAGGAAACCCCCTGAGATCCTGTGTCTTTGCCCCAGTGGATCAGTGTAGTTTTGGCTGCACATGCTCAGTGTCTACCAACAGATATTCATGTTGAAGTTGTCTTATGTGCAACTTTATTTGACGTTATTTTATCTGTTAACCTTTTGCAACTGCACACTACCTGTAGGTATTGTAATGCATGTGCAAAGGGAGCAGCATGGTTTAGGAAATGGTGGAGGAGAGGTTTTGCATACAGTATGCTTCATGAAGTTCTTACTTGGGCAAAGAGCAGAAGCAGTGATGAAGTATTGCCAGAGGTGAAGCGACTGCGTGTTCTATTAAAAGTTGCTTTACTTTTTCAGTATCATGACCTCACATACATTTGCCGTGCGGTGGAAAAGTGATTGCGGTTTCATCAGTGGTAATGTGACTGAGGCTTAGCACACTTCACTTCACTGATTAGCACGCCTTCGCCCAGAGACAGGAGGAGGGAATGAAAGGAGAGGCTATGAAGCTTCAATTTGGTGAGAAAAGTTGCTCGAAGCTCAACAGTTAAATCACCAATCTGCTGCTCTGCCAGTGGCATTGGTGTGTATTTCAGCTGTGAGCCAGTTAGGACTAACTGTGATGCAAGAAAAGGAGTGTAAGGGTTGATTGTGAGCAAACCACACGCAGGACAAGCTAGGCAGGGGCCAGCAAGTCGTGACATGAGGGAATAAAGGAGTACTGGAGGAAGAGCAGGATCAAACACTTTCTGGGTGAGATATTGCCAAGAAAGCAGGTATCAAAATGGATATAATATATAAGCATGAGCAACATAATGACTAATGAGGGGGAGGATATTAAAACTGCAATACCTCTCTTGTGTTTTGCTTGGATCTCTCCAGGAGTCTGTGTTTCATTTGGCAGCTGAGAGTGAAAATTATCTTGCGCTGAGTATTATTTTGTTTTTGTTTTTTAAAAATTCATCCTTCTCCCTTCTCTCTCCTCGTGTTGTTTCATTCTTTCTTGCCCGCCTGTCTCCTTTTCTTTACCTCAGGTATTCAGGTATTCGCCCCCAGGGTGCTGCTGGTAGTGCTGAGAAGTGCAAGGTGCACTTTTGTCTTCTTGTCAGGGCCTGTGTGGGCCCGGCGTGGAGTGGGTGGGCACCAGCCAAAGGACCAGGACAGTTCTATTGTCCATGCACATTCCAGTCAATGAAGGATATGGTGGGGAGCGAAGGAAGGAGGGGCTCTGGGCAGGGAGGACAAGATGGGTGGGGAACAGCCTTTGAGTGAGGATCTGGGGTTTGTGTGTGTTACTGCAGATTGCCTCCCCTCTTCTCCTCCTCCTCCTCTTCGTTTTGTCCCGTCCTGTCCTGTCCCTTGAGGAGCCGCAGGGCAGGCACATGCACCTGCCTGAAATCCACACCCCAGGGCCAGACGCCTATCTCCCCATCTCCAAGGTTTTACAGAAATGCCGCATGTGCCACACACACTGGTGTCCACTTACACTCTTTTAAATGGAAAGCACAGAGGGACATGTAGCAACGGTGCACCTTAAGGGTCCAAAATCTGGAATTGAAGTCTGTTTACAGCTTTTAAGGATGACAATAGTGTATGTAAAAAGAAGCTGTATAACACATTTAATGGCTCCAGGGGAAGCTGAGTGAAATCCAATAAATTGCTTCAACTTTGTAACTTGAGTCAGCGTACGTTTCAGCTTAAGATGACAAGTCTGCAAAAGCAAAAAAAATCACAAGGGCTTGAGGCTACATTAGCTCTCAGACGAACTCAGAGGAGAATAAATCAGCCTCTGCTGTGATGATATTCTTAGTTAGTTAAACATTTTGGATGTAGGGAGTTAACCTCCTCATTTCACTGGTTTGCCATCTTCCTAAGTTCATCAACAGAGTCAACACTGATTTTCTGAGCCACATTACATAGGGGAACTTAAGCCACAGTATATTTGAAAAAATTATCTATCACATCCAGACAAACTTTCTATAAGCTGTCTCTCTCTCTCTTTGTCATGCACATTTTTCACGGTAACCAAATATCCACGCAAAGCTTTGTGTAACATATCTACTGCTTTCTATGGCGCACCAGGTTTGTCATCAATCCCAGATGGCATCAGCGGGTAGATGGTCTAATGGTGCATGTCAGAACACATGGTCTGGCTGATGTGAGTCGTCTGCATGCGAGTCAGCGTGTATTTGTGTGTAACTAGACCCGCCTGTGCAAGGGGGGACAGGTGTGTCACCACCTGACCACACCCCCGGGCCACACAGCACCTCCTGTCCCTAACACCTGTCCCCTTCGTCGGGGCAAAGACCTCCTTTTTGCCTGTGTTACACACGCACGCACACACACTGGCTGTGGCTTGTCTATGAGGAAGGCAGGTTGCTGGGCTGTGACGGAGTGAGAGGAATCAGATCAGACGGTCTGGTGTCCAGTTTGACCTGGGCGCTGAAGCAGCTGTCCCACTGAAACAAGAACTCCACCGACACATCGACCTCAAGCTCCCTTTCTGCCCTACAACATGTTACATGTTGTCATGTCTACCCACATGGTGACATTACTGCAACCTATTCCTTAAGATGCTTCAGCCCCTGTGAACAATAGAGAAGGGAAAAGGAATGATAACACTGTTAAGTTCATATAAACTGTAAATAATCGTCAGCATCAAAAGAGAAAAGACAGGCAATTTAATGATTACCCAGATTGTTAATTGATATTACAGCTTCAATACAAGTGCATATTATTATATTTTTAAAGGATAATTAGAGTTTACCCTGAGAGCTAACATTTGGTTTGATGCCAGATAAATGAGATAATGTTTCTAATATTTGTTATTTTTCGAACGAATGTGTTGTTTGGCCTAGTTTGAAGTTGGTGAAATAAATGTTTTAATAATTGATAAACTGAAAAAGGGTGCAGGTTGATATTTTCTTCTGTTATTTTTGTGTGTGTTTGTGTGTGTGAGAGAAAGAGTCAGCAAGAGAAAGGCAGGGACAGGTCAAAGCAGCCTGAAGGCCATTGTAAATTCCTCGTTGGCTCAACCAAAGACATTCTTCTGTGGTGTTTTTCTTTCTAATCTCTATGCTCAGATTACCAGCTAGAGGGGCCAAACAGATGACAGGAGCACAGGGTGGCATGCATGCACGCACATGTGCCCGAACACACACATACAGCACATCATCTGACACGCACCGTCGGTTTATCGATTGAACACGCCACATTGCCGGATGCCGCAGCACTTTAATGGAAGATTTGCACCTGATACGTTGCACTGAATGAGGCAGAACTTTTGGTAGCACAAAGAAAAAAAACCCCACGCTGAAATCATTACCCGAGAGCTTGTTTTTTTGAAACCCAAAGAAAACAACACCCCTGTGGAGAATGCTGAAAGGATTCACACATGACAGCCTCCCAGTGCCACCCAAACACACACAAAATGCAGCATTTGAAACTAGAGGCTCCACACAAAGCCTTTCCAGATGTGACCAAGTCAGTTTTCACTGCAATGACGGCTCTTTAACATCCACCGTTAGATTTAACACAGTTATTTAATCAGTGAAACAAATACTAGGTGCAGTTATTTTTCTCAACTGTAGAAGAAAATCAGCGCAGTAAGCATAAGTGTCAATTAGGTTGTAGAGTTACAGTAAACATATTTATTTCAAACGGTTTCTACAAACTTAAATGACACATTATCTCATCTGAATCGCCATATTGCAAAAATTAACTTATAACTTATAGTTGAATGTGCAGTTACATTCAGGTATTATTATAGAAACTGAAACTTTTCATTATATGCAAAAAGTTGTTGTATTTAGCCCTCAGTAGTGTGAGTTCGTGTTTCATTTAATGATTGACTTTGGGTGACTTGTGGTTGGACAATTTGATTTTATTTGTAAAGCTTTATTTCAGTGTACAATATGTAATTTGCTCCGCTGTGAGTCCATGCAGCACAATAAACACGTCCTGGTACTACATTATTTAGCTCCCACATACTGGTTAGCTGCAGTCTTCAGGCTGCAGAACTCATTGGTTTTAAACATTAGTACTGCCGAAGCATCCTTAAGGAAATCATTCTTAAAATAAAAGTACAAAACAGATAGCACTGTCAATAATTTATTTCATGTATTCACGATTGGTCATCAAGTATAAATACATACCTTCTTTTTCCATCACAATCATTTCCTGAAGAGTGGCCATATTAATATAGAGACATTGATATTGTCACACTAATTCTTCTAACATCTAATTTAACTGTGCTATTTACTTACAGCAACAACGTCAGCTTCCACCTGATTTCGCTGGTCTGTTCAAGCCAGCGTGAAGGAAAACAATGAGAACATTTGCAAGGGAAAAAACAAAACAATGCAAAATGGTTGTGTTTGCAGGAAATGTCTAATTTATAATCAAATAAGAGGTCACTGAAATAAACGTCCATGGTCATCCAATAAACAATGTGCGTAGCACAGTCAACGAGAGTCAACGGGGTAGATAATGTGCTCACCTTGGTCTTTATTGTCATCTTGTGTGACAATAAAGATGTTTTCGTTTTCTAAGCTGAGAACCAGAGGTGTGCAATTTAATTTAAATGTGTGTCACACGTCACTTGATGATAATAGAAAATGAAAACAAAAACAACCTTAATCATTTTTCTTCCCATTTAATTTTTCTTTATTCTTTTGTTGTTCATTCGGTTCAGGCCAAAGCTTTGATATCAGGTTCAGACTGCAGAAAACTCTGCAGATAGATGTATTGTCAGTGAAAATTAGACACATTTAGACTAAACCTTCTGTCAAAGTTCACTTGTATTTTGCTGTCTGAGCTGAATCTTTTGTCTTGTCAAAGTCTTTACCTTTCCTGACCTCTTTCTCTAACACATCCACGGGTTACACTTGCAGGTACGAAAACCAGCTGCTGATCTCCAGACACTCTAATGAACAGGTGTGTACATCATACACATATGTTACACAAAAAAAAGTTATCGTGCATCTCTTGTACTCTTCTTGGACCTTCTTTGTTTGGTGAGGGCTGCTGATCATTTATTTATGTGGTGTTATCTTATTCTTCTTTAACAGATCTCCTCACACACGCTCCTGATAAAAACCCCAATACAGTATATAGTTTTCAGCAGACAGTAGTGTTCATCAGTTGGGCTTTGCACCTAGGGTCAACTTTCATTCGTCAAGCATAACCACAGATCCCAAACAGCTGGGTAAATCTTGATCCCCTGTTGTGGGACAACAGACAGAAGCCAGAGGGCTTTCTGTGGGCCCCATAAGGTGCTCCACCTGAGAGACCCCCCCCACAATCAAATCACTGAAGGTCTCTGCTGCCACTTTGGTTTCTCCTGCAGTAAGAGCGCACAGTGCTGAGCTCTGAGCAGATGGCACAGGTGTAATGTAACAGGTTGCGTTCTGTTTTGTTCTTATCCATGTAACCTTTCTTACTTATTGGGGGTTTCCCATTTGCGCTCTCACAAACATGTTGCCCCATCCCTCCCCCTTTTTGGCATGACCTGCTAAAAGACACACAACTCATCAGCCCAGAAGTAACACCTGATATAAAATGTGGGAATTAGGTAGGAGGACAGGGGGGGAGGAGGCAGAGGAGATAAAACATACTAGTTAAGTAATTACCCACAGACTCCCACTGTTTTTGGCATAGCTTTGCTTGGCTGAAGCTGCTTGGATAAAACAGCATGATTCTTCACACTTCAACAGGTGTGGAGAGAAGAAAGAAGGAAAGAGAACGAACGATGAAAAGAAAGGAGAGAAAAAAAAGAAAAGGGGAACATGAGCACCTGTTTTGGACTCCCGTGCCTTCCCTCTGCAGGCTGGGGCTCGCTCTGCCCCGCCCTTAACAACACATTTACGTCTCAGTGCCTGCTCAGCAATGTGAAGTAATGCCGGGGTCAATTTTCAAGGGGTTAGAGGAAAACACAAATGGGAAAATAGTCAAGTAAGACCGGCAATTATGGTCAGTAATCACCAATGTTGAGGCAGTACACAAAACAGCAGACTTCATTCTGTTGAGCAGCCTAATGGTGAGGCAACGTGAACAGGGGAGAAGACAAACGGTAAACTGCAGGTTTGTTTTATTTCAGCTTGAAAACCAAACAGGTGCATTTTGTGGCTCTGAAAAAGGTTCAACCATCTGCAGGTGAAAAAAGAGTGATCTGTGCACACACTGCAGGTGTGATAACACTGCCATACTTACCATTGTGCTCTCATCAGGAAATGATTTCACTTTCTATATGACTGGTTTGGAACATGTTTGTGTCAAAAGATATGAGAAAAAGCCTTTTACTTTAAACTGGCAGCGCAAAAGAGAAAAAAATGATTTGAGTTTTTCATACTTTTTATTTCTAATGCTTGTTAACCATGCATACTCCATGTGTTCAAGCCCAATGATGGCCAAAATGCTGATGAAAAACAAATTAGAAGATGGTGATTATTGATTGCAGTGACACATGCAGCAGCTTACAGACAACAAATACAACTAAATGGGCGATACGAGAATGCGATACGAGAATGCGATACTTCGGACGGCGCCGCCACGCGGAGCAGGTGCTACTTTAGCTGTTTGGAAATGATTCTAACATCCTGCTTCACACCCAAACATATGCAACCTGGTCATGTGATCTAACCACTGCAAACTATGGAGGGTCTTTGCAGCTCAAATCTAACAACACAGACACCCACAGCTACACACAATAACAGCATAGTTTAGGAGCTCACTGAGGCTCATTAACCTCCTGGCGGGGGGTGTGGGGGTCAGGGGCATCAAAGTGGCAGGATCACCGCAGACTCACCCAGCAATCCTACCATGGGGGTCTGGAGCCGCAGCGTCTCATCCCCTAATGAGAGGCCATGACATGCACACATCCTCGCACAGTTTGACCCCTCACGACCAGCTGGAAAAGAGAGTCTGACATGCCTGTTCCTACTGCCCTCTCCTCACCCTCCTTCCTCCACTTGCCTCTTCCATTCCTCTGCCAAAAATCCACACATTCCAGACCCAGTGCAGCAGTTCGCCGTCACCAGTGGGCCAGTTACATCTCACCTCCCTAACATACCTCAATCCAATGGATATCTATCAAACAGGAAGGATTACTTTAACTGGAGTTTTGTTTGCCAAAACTTTGTAAATAAAGTGACTGTTTCATGTGAAGTTGTCAAAAAGTAAAGAAAAATCTTTACATCTTCATAAGAAAAATTTACTTCTGATTATGTTTTGCATAGTCCTCAGAAATGTCCAGAAATTAAAAGTAATTATTTAGTTATCATTTAATCAAAGAATTGCCAAAACCTTAAAAAATAATCTAAATCTACCACGAGATGATTTAAAAAAAAAAAAAGTGCTTAAAAATTAACTTAAATTACTTGTTATTAAAAAAAGCTACAGATTATATTTAATGTCTGTACAGTGTTGCTGTTTGTGGGCTAGCCTTTTCACCAATTTAAACTTAAACTGGGCTGAAATTAGTCAAAATCAAAGAGAAGCTGGAGGTTATAGATCCACCTTGCAGATGAGCCTCAGAAAAGTTTGCTTTGAGAGATCAGTAAAGTCTGCCGTGACTCTAAACGGCTATTACAATGTGTGGATTGAATGTCTTCTCTTACATTTAAAAAAAATCTGTTTCGGGATTCAACCTCAGCTAAAAAAAACAACAAAAAACAACAACATTTTTTTCCTTGAGAGGCATCATCAATGAGAAAAGACAAAAACAAAAGAGCAGAACAAAAACAAAATCACACCAATTTATCAATCAGCACAACAACTGATAGTAAACACACTCGGAGGCATGGGCGGGGGGGGAACAGGAGGAGGGTGAGTAAGGCAAGAGAAAGGAAAGGGAGGGGAGGAGGGCTTTGGAATAGCTTTAAGTCAGAAAGGCAAGTGCAGCAGCAGCAGCAGCAGGGTGAGGGAAGGGTATAGGGTCAAGGGAAGAGGCACCTTGCAACAGCTGGTCTCAATTATACATGGAGTGACTGCTGAGTGTACAGGAGCATGTGTGTGTATGTGTGTGCATGTGTGTAAAGCTGAGGCATCACAGGGGGAGGGCTGAGACCAGTGGCGCCAGGAGGGGTGCAACAGGTCAGAGAGGATGAAGATTATAAAAATACTAGCAGGCAGTTGGCCTTGGTCCTGCCGGTGCACAGTGTGAGTGTGTGTGGCAGATACTCTTTGCCTGCCGCAGTGCCACAGGATGTGGAAGAGTGCCCATGGTGCATCAGGGCGGGTGTTTCTGCATACATCCTGTGAGATAACCTTCCTGGTTGAGTAACAGGGGCTCATCCCATGTTGTTGTTTTTTAATCAATTACTGTTGCACCAGTTGTTCAGGTAGTTAAAAAAAGAAAAAGATTACAAAAGAGATGTTTTAGTCAATCGCAGTCAGGCCCCAGACTGACTATGACTGAAATGATATTTAGTGAATCAGTAAAGTTTTGAATTCAAATCAATCGTTTACTTTTTTCTGGCACAAAGAACAAAAGTGCTTCTTTCCTACATGAAATACAAATATTTAGAGACATTTAGTCCCCATATTTCTAAAATGTGAAAAACAAACAAACACAGAGTTTTGGTGAGTGTTGTGTATTTTGTATCAAATGCTTATTGTTTATATTGAAAGCAGCATTTCCTGATCAGCAGCCAAAGATGAGTGTATGATTCCCTCTTGTGTTCAACACAGTTTAATACAAGTGGATGCAGTGAGGATTGAACTGAAAGGTTGTGCAAAGACAAATGGGAGAAACTGTCTGAAATTAGGTTTGCTAAGCTTATAAATATGTTATATTTTTGCTTTTTACTTTTAATAAATTTGAAAGAATTTTTTTTCCTCAGTTATTGTCAGACAACTTATTTCATAAACCCTTTTCAGAACTCTTTAATAAATCCAAGTCTTTCTCCATGCTTAACATCTTATTTAGCAGCTGATATTAGTAGCTGTTATTTCATGATGAGGACTGGGCTTCCTGGTTAAAATCTTACAAAAATATTTATTTACCTAAACCAGTTTAATTCTAATAAAAATCCACTACAAAGTCATTTACCAAACCCCAGTGACAATAGATTAAACAATAGACTCCACAGTGTATTATTAATACTTTCCTTCCTGCTATAACTTAAGGCAAAGAGGTATATCTGTACAGATCGATCTGAAGATTACGCTGACTGAAACCTAAACTAATCCTGACTCATAAGGTAGATTTATCAGTTTACATACATCCATTATTGCAGCGGTCCCCAACCCCCGGGCCTCGGACCGGTACCGGTCCGTGAGTCGTTTGGTACCGGGCCGCGAGAGTTGAGGCTCAGGTGTGAAATGTATGGTTTTCAGGGTTTTTATGGTTTTCAGCGTTATTTTGTTATCGTTTTTATCGTTAACTCGGTTTTCCTGGGTCTTTTCAGTGTGTTATGAATAAATCTTCTTTTTTTCGGTACCGGTACTAGTTTTATTTTGTTGTATTTATCCGCGACACCTTAAAGGCCGGTCCGTGAAAATATTGTCGGGCATAAACCGGTCCGTGGGCACGTGTTGGGGACCTGTATCCATAGCAAACAAAAATTATTTAAGAAACAAAACAACTGATCAAATTCCAAAATTATCATATGAAGAACAAAATGTCAATCTAAAGAGATAAAAAAGAAAGACAGAAGATTTTGAACTTCATATTTGACAGCACACAAAGAAAGACTTTTCATGATTGATTCATTCTTTTGCAGATATATTTTTCCTCAATAATAAATCAGTCACTTTGTTTTAGAATATAATGAATACCTCAATTCATTCACGTCTCTATTTCGATTACTCTCAACAGCAGATGGGTCCATAAACAACCCACCAGATGGCGCTATAATACGTCTCTTCTTTTTAAAGAGAATCTTTCACAGAAACTAATGACACGTCAAAACAACTACTTTAATCTGGCACCGCAAAAATATTAATAAGCAGGGAAATAATTTTCAGATTCATTATTTTAAAAAGAATTCTTATTAAAACAGCTGAAACATGGCTACTATAAATACAACAATAAACCTGGAACATTCCTTGTTACATCAGTGAAAAACTTTTGTTACATCAAAAAACTTTTGGATAACTCAGACGATGAACCATTCTTAAATTTGGGTCAAAACAGTCAATCCCACCTGCTTAAAGGCGGATAATCTTAGATTATCATGTGATTTATAGAAGACGGGTTCATCTTGAAGCCGCAAATATCACAACCCATGATGTGTTGCCGACTCTGAGGCCACCACAAAGACCATATGACTGCAATATTATTGGCTGTGTAATCAAAACAGTCAGTGACCCGTTACTGAATGCACGAGTCAAGCACTTTTCTTCTTATATTTTTACTATTATTCTTCAGAGAACCATGGACGGGATATGATCTGCTATCAGAAAGAAATAAAACGACTCAGTGGATTAAAAAAACCTAAAACAACCCACACTATAACATTAAATGTACATTTTTGACAAGACTGAGATAAACTTTGCAAAAAATGCATTTAAAACGTTTGTAAATACATTTTAGAACTATGTGCCAATAATTTTCAAGAATCATGTTTAAATTTGTTGGGTGTATATAACATTTATTTTGAGAAAGTCCACTTTTTCACTATTCAGCAAAGTATTAAGTTGGTGTATCTATCCATCTATTGATACAGCTGTCTTACCATGTTTGTTTTATTCAGAACAAAATCTGTTTAGCGACACTGAAAAACTGCAGACCTTGCTGTGCTTGCAATGAAATATCTGAAAAACTATAATTCTTTAAATGAATGAAAAATTCTGTCATATTTGGTCTATTGTATAATTTAAAAAACAAAAATATAAACAAAAAAGCAGGTGTGTACTGATCTTGGGAGTACTGATGATGTCTAAAGTGTTTGTAGCGTGCTCCTCACAAAGGTGTTCTACATGTATAAAGTTCCTCCTTAAGTTACCATGCTTACACTGCTTTAGACTTAGTTTGTGCAAAATGTTATCCAAAGTACTAAATTTATGTTTAAAAGACATTTTTTTAAATTATTGTGAGATAGGCAGATATGACAGCAAACAAAACCTAGTTTAGTTATGGGAACATTAGACTTCCTTAAACATTTATTCTGCTTTTATTGGTAAACTTGTTATTAACTTGTTACTCTTGGCTAAAAATGTTTTGCAGTTTGGGCTAAGTTTTTATTTTTTTTATTTTTATTTTTTTAAAACATCTGATATTTTCATATGTATTGCAAAACAATTTTTGCCACATCCACAACTCAGAGCTCAATTCAATACAATAAAGCTTCTATGTGTACGGAAATATAATTATTATTTCTTTAATTTTAGTCAATAAACAGACGGGTGTGGATAGAGAGAGAAGTTGAACCCAGGTGCTGCACTCCAGCCATCTGACATGTGATTTGCATGCTCATACACTGAGCTGGATCCATCACACCACAAAATTGCCATTTTCTTATTAAACTCCTTGCCTTGCCATGACTGGGAGCATGCTGCCCTCTAGTGTTCAATAAAAATTTCATACCGAAGGACATGGTTGCAGGAAAGTATTTATTTTGACAGGATTATCTCCATCATTTTGATTGTTTTAAATCGCATGTTTTAAAAATACATGTATTTTTAAACACAGCAAAAATCTGATGATGCCCCATATCGTGGCAAAAGAAGAATCATTTTAAAAGGCGTCCCAAACACATTACCAATAAAATGTCGCACTGAACTTTGAGGTGAAGATGACAGTGAGCAATCCGAGATACAATAAGGAGAATAAATAAAACACCACAAAACAAAAATCAAACCAACTCTCCAAACCACCCCAAGAGTAAAAGCAAATGCTCACTTTAAATATCGTCACAGATTCATATGTAACATTTTGTGCGTGAAAGCCTGAGTTCTGAAAACAGCCTCAAACTTTAGCTGAAGCTGAATAAAATACCTAAATCCCAGCTATAAGATATACTGCCCTGAAATGTAGTCTGTGTAACATTTGAACTGACCTGATTCATCATTTGGTATCTAATGACATGATAAGACCTTTCCCCCCCAGAGAAGTCTAAATTAAAACCATATTCACAAACAAACAAAAAACCCTGAGAAGTTCTGAAAGACATCTATGCTTCTTCTCTTTTTGAATATTTGAAACCTTTTTGATATAAAACAACTTGCTGTGTTCATCAGCACACTCCTCACAGAAAAATATAGCACACCGTTTCATCTGATCTTTCTCCATATGTAAAATCTCTCACTAGAAAAGCTTCGTTTTGGCCGTCTTTTTTCCATTTAAATTGACACCGTTTGCTTCTGTGGATGCGCCCTCTTCACTATCCTCGTTGATGTTCGACCAGCTGGGTTTCAGAGGAGTCAGCTCTGGGGCTATTATGTCTCCATCCTGCGTGAGAACAGAAACAAAAGATACTGATGTTGAGACGAGCGGTGGAAATAAACAAGTGATTGCAGGAATTGAAGGATCTGGAAGACAATTCTTCCTTTCTAGGACATTGACTTACAGTCTTTAAGCAAAAGACAGGAGCAGCAAGCAACTTATGCCTTTTTAAATTATTCATTCATTCATTCATTCATTTATTTGTTCATTTCCAGGCACAACAAATACCTATATTGAACATAAAATGCACAAAACAAAAAACAAAAATTGCCTGAAAAAGGAGTGGGACGAAGAAAACTTATTAAATCCCACCCCTATACTCACTCATCAACAAAAAAACAAAAAACAAAACAAAACAATATGCTTCCCGCAGCTACGCCCATTATTGCATACAGTCCCATCAACAGCCCCGGGCGCATACAAGCATCTAAACTGCAGCTCGCAAGCAAAAATGCAAAAATGCTAAAGTAACAAGGCCTCAGAGCATGTTCTATATGATTAGTACTGATACTAGATGTAAATTAAAACTAAAATATCTCGATCTGTCACTTCCTTTAATGCACAGAGAAAATGTCTCTCTGCTGTTAGTCGGTGGAAGTGCTGTCAAACAGTTGCTTTCTCTTCAGCAACAAAAGATTAGTGTTTACCCTCTGCCCTTTCTAATATGGAGAGATGCCATTACACTACGGTACTGCAAATTATAAGTGTATAAATAGATACATGGAAAAATATTGCCTGGTTGTTCAGGGTCTGAGCCAGCTGTGAGCACCTTTTATTTACTTCAGCCTGCTGTTTAGAAAACAGCTGATTACTAAATCATCTAGCAGTCACAGAGCAGTTTTATAGAGCCTCTATAGTGCAGTTTCTGGCCATGTGGCAAGTGTAAACTCAGTATTTACATTTCTCCTCGATTTTTTTTGTCTGTATATTTGCCTTTTTAGCTGCTAAATCCCAAGCTCTTCATCATTTCGTCGCCAGGTTTAGCCTTATTTATATGTTCGTTACTTCTTCTGTACAAACTGCACCACAAATTCCCAACCATATAGCTCACAGATGGCATCTCAGCTATTTGTGCTCTTTGTTTTCCCTCCACAAGGTTTCAGGTTGTCTTTATCACCATTTTGAGTATACTGAATAACAAAATTAGGGAGTTTGTTTTAGAATATATTGGTTTTTGGAAAATATTCAGGATGCAAATTGAGGTTTTGGTCCTTTCAAAGCATGGAGACTTTTTTTGTTTTTTTACAGGAATCACAAGCTCAAATATGTGACAAAACATTTCTAAGTCACATGACCAACCCTGGAAATAATAATCCTTCATGAAAAGGGCTTTTGTTTGCTATTGGTACAGTGTATGAGGAGCTGCCAGCTGCAGTGGAAAGAACGATATGCAAGTCACGAGAGGGAGTTCGACTGTTAAGTGATGCTACTTATTCTGGATTTAACAGCATATCGGTTTCAAATTCATACATAATACTTCGTAAACATGAATGCTAATGAGCTGTATGTTCATTATGTTAAAAAACAGAAGTGGCATTATATTTAACCTACAAGCAAACCACACAGTCTTTTAAAAGTTCTGTGTACAATTTTATTTTTTAATTGGCTCCTTTTGTCATGGAGGAGTAGAGAAGCAGCTCTCTGACTTCCATCCTGAGGCCACCACACTGGAAGCTTTCCAGTGTTTTATGGACACACTTTCTAGGTACAGCCAAGAAATTCTGTCCATAAGCGCGATGAACAGAATATGTGACAAAAAGAAGGTCTGACAGAGTTCTACGCCCTCAGTGAACAAGTCTTGTGCCCTTATGGGCCCGATATACACTCCCACAGGGCACACTGTGGGAGGATACACCAAGCCTTTTCCAAGTCCACAAAGAACATGCCTCTCCAAGTTTCCTGGAGAGGGTGCAGAGCTGGATCAGTGTCCCAAAGCCAGAAAACAAAAAGCACACTGTTGCAGCTAAACAGTTATGTGGGACGTATAAAGCTCTGTGAATGTAAACACTTGATACAAATGTTAAAAACATCTATTATAGCTTGACTGAATCAGCTAATAATCTAACATAACTTACCTGCACACTCTGCAGATATAACATGCTACTAATGGCCTCTTTTTAGAATTTAAAGCACCAGATAATTGCAGCCGAAACTTGGAGATAAATTGCATAACAACTGTTACACATGCCTTTATCCACACATAATAACATATGGATAAAAGCAATTAGCACTTAAGCCCATGCAATCCACATAGACTCTTGCATTACCGCTGCAAGGCTGGAAGGCGTGGCAGAGAGGTAACAACACAGACCTATTCATTATGTGACTCCATTCAATATTTTAACCACTGTCGCTGCATTCAACTGCAATTCTTTACAGTGCAGCAGATAAAAAGTACCTGAGGCTTTGAGAAGTTCCTGTCCATGCACCACTGAACAAAGTGCTTCTTGGCAGCCTCCAAAGTCTTATCATCTGTCTTCTTACAGTAGACCCTGATCAGCTGCTCAACAAAGTGCTCTGGAAGAAGTTTAGACACCTGACAAGAACAACAGCAGCCACAAATTACAGAGGCGGAGGGAAAGAGACACTCTTTTTTTAAAAGAAGAATAAATGAAAAACCAAAGGAAACGTGCTCATATATTCAAGAATTGAATTTTTCGAATCTTGCTTTACTTCTGACCTGATTCTTGCGTATCTGGATGGCTTTAGTCACGTCGTTCTTGCAATAGAAACGCACATTGTTGATGGGGTTCTTCTCCTTCATCCCATAATCCATGACAATAACCTAAAACAGACAAAGTATTACATCGAGAAGAGCCTAAAGCCCCAAAAGTACAGGCAACACCCTGACTCCAAATATAACTAAATCCAATGACAAGCAACAAAAGCATATCCATATTAAAAAGAATCTCCCGGTTTTAAGGCCATGAGCAAATTATATGATAAATATTTACATTAATTAAAAACTCACACTAACTACGAAGTCCTCTGGCTGTAGATTGACGTCCTGGGTGCCGCTCTGAGGGATGGATCGGGCCAGGTCAGCTTCCAAGCTCTTGATCGTCTCCTTGTAAACAGCAAGAAATTGCAGAGTTAACAGATATATCATTGTATCATATATTTTTTTTGTTACATATTATAAATAACTGAAATTCTATATATAGCATGTAAATAAAAAACCCCAAAAAACTAACAAACACAGAACCACAGATTGAGCAATTTCTCATATCAAATCCATTTGGCAAAACAGCAGAAACATAACAGGCAGATTTTTCCATTTCATTTTTTAATTAGCGAACTGCAAAATGTCAACATTTGGCTGAAACTTCAGTACTGATCATTTTCTTTTCTGTATGCGTCGGTGAACAGAGAATCTCTCTGTGTTTTGTTGTTTTGTTTTGTTTCTTGGTTGCACAAAACAAGCAACCGGGAAAGCTCGGACTGCAGCTCACGTTATCAGCTGTCAGATTACGTTCATTTCAGTATTAACTGAAACATTATGTCTTTACTTTCAGGACGCATAATGTCCCCTCATCACCACCACCATCATCATCATCTCAAAGTGCAAAGATAATTAGGAAGTTAAATTAAGAGGAGTTCATGCTTTCTCCTTGCATGCTGCAGTGATGAGACAGAAAGACGGCTGCTGTTAGTCTGCAAAGTAGGAAGGTTGTTACAAACTGCATACACGGTTGTTGTTTTAGTGTCTTCTTACATCATTTGTGCTGTTGCTTTGCAGAACATGCTCATTATCAATGGAAACAAGTGAAAAGATCACCTTCCTCCACATTTAAGCTCAGTCTGAACTTAAAATTGAGTCTTTTGGCTTTTTTAACCACAAGGAGTTTAATTAATTACTAACTTCAGCTCAACTTTTACTTCACTTGGATGCTGCCTCTTTTCATCCCTCTGCGTGTGTGTAGAGTAGATGCTGGAGCTCAATCACAAATAACACTGAAAGCAAGTGCGTCATTTTCAATATTTTTTTCTATTAGAAAATTTGTTTGTTGAGAGAAAACAAAGGTGGGAGAACCTCGTCGGGCCAATAAACGTGCTAAACCTGCTCCTATTTACTGGGGTTCTGATTTACTCAAACACCCCTGCCATCTTTTGCATTTTACTTTCAATTTTGAGGGCAATTTTTTAACCTTTCTGAGCTATTTTGTTATGTATTATTTTATTGAGCAAAGTTGTTTTAATTTTTTGTATGCTTTGTTGCTAATTCTTTTGCTTTTATAAGAAATCCTCTAAGACAAAAAAAAAATACCTGGGTGACATGTATGGAAGTTTCTGAGGTAGTTTGGCCCAGACACTTGTAGAGGCGCCGGCAGACGATGTTGTGCAGGATCTGTTTCGCCTCTGCAAGCTCGGGGGAGGAGGAGTTGAGTATTTGTTCAAACACATTATCTACCAGGCAAACAAAGAGGGTACAGGTAAATAAAGAACCAAAAATGTCAGTATTTAAAAAGATCCTTCAATAAAAATGTGGCTTTACGGTTCAATCTCTCATGCACACGATTATCACAGAAACACAAATTAGTCTTTTTCTACTCATCTGAGTTACTTGACACGCACAACACATACTGTATTTTAGTGCATAAGTGGTTGGAGTTTATTAGTTAGTTAATTAGTTGATTAGAAATTGTACCTTAACACCAATCATAACGTTTCTTTTTTTCTCCATATATTAAAAGCGAGGTTGTTCTTTAATCCAAACTGGTATTTCCACAAGTTCACCATTAATCACAGAGGCAGTTAACACAGTGCACAAACAGATCAAGGTTGTCTGAGAGAATAAAAATATTTACTGAGGGTTTGCCAAAACTCTGTAGTCACTAAACCTGCAGGTGCACACCTAAAAGAAGCCAGCTAGTTCTGCAGATTATTAACAAGTAACGACAAGCACAAGTAATAAAAACTGATCATGTTTAATTTAGCAGAATTTTCTTGGGTTATCAATATCGATAAAGATCTTTACTATACTGTCACTTGAAACACAAGCTTGAAAATTACAGGTTTTGACTGAAAAAGAAATTAAATTTTCTTTTATACAGATAGTTTTTGATGGGATGAAGTCTTGACCTCGCCTCGTCTTTTGTCCTGATGCACTACAAATATAAGCTAACAACACTCTTCATACACACCTGTCAGCTTGGTGTAGGCCACCATGTCATCAATGGCTGTGGAGAGTGTGAACATCTTGCCTTCTTTACCTTCAAACTGAAGGTGTGGGTCTGCTTTTAAAAAAGCCTCTGTGATCCTGGAGAAACATGTCCAACAGATTTTTACATGTGAGGACATTTTGCTGTGTACAGTTAGAGAATATAAAGCATGAAGCAAAGCAAAACTATCGGAGGGATCAGCTACTCACATAGTCTCTATGATGTTGCACACTTTGTGCTGGTAGGCTCTTCTGTGAAGACAGTTCCTGGTGTGGAACATGTCATATAGATTTCCCACTTCCTGTTGAAGGGAGCGGATGTATTTTAGTGACCAAATATCTTTTAAAACTCAAACTGCTGCTTAAAGTAAGCAAACAGATGCAACAAAATCTAGCACCTTGTCTCGAGTGCAGATGTGCTTCTGCCCGTCCACCTCACACACCCTGGCAAAGTTTAGGAAGCGGCTATAATCAAAGTTGTTATTGATGCCCAGGTGGTAACAGTCCCTGAGTTAAGATGGAGAAAGAGAAACATAAGGGAGATAGGTAATTAAATCTAATAGAAAATATACAAACTAAGAAATCATTTTAAAACAACACTAACTCAATAAGCCCCACCTTGCAAAATAGTCCCACTTATCTACGTCAATGCCATTCCTTTTGTTGGCCACGATTTCGTAGAGGAAGGACTTGTCTTTTTGACGGCCTTTATACGGCCACTGTGGAGATGATTGATAATATCAGAAGTGTGATTAAACAGGGCAGTTATTTGCCTCAATTTCCAGCTGCTGGGTTTTTATAGTGTCAAAAACAAATATACAAACAGACAAAAAACAAAAGCATGAACAACCAAGGAAAACATTAGGAAAAAAAACACACAGCTCTGAGACAGATAACCTGTATAAAAGTTGTTTAAGTTCACAATTAATGTGATGGCACCAAATCAGGTTAATGGTTAACCTAATAAACTTGCACTTTATGCTAAAGGAGACTTTCCAATTGTCTTTCAATAATTACATTTTCAAAGTAAATTCATCTAAAGAATCTAAGAAAAAAAAGTTAAGGTTAAATATAAAAAACTAAACTTCAACAAGGTTTTTTTGAACCTGAAGATTTTGGATTAGTCTAAACCTTCAGCCTACACTGTAGTCTGATGTGCCCAATATAGAGAAACTCTAACAGAAGTCTCAACATAAAGACACAGTTTCACCTGTGATGGTATAACAATGCATTGCAGACACACACACACCAGCGTGTAAATATACATATACAAATATACAGGAATAACTGATAGGTACCTTTTTGCCCTTAGCTGCTGTTGTGTCTAATGGTCCAGCAATCTGCTCCTTAATGAAGTCCAGGTCCTCAGGCAGCACCAGCCCGTGCTCCTCCATCACAGGCCTCAGCCCGTTGGCCTCCACCAGGTAGTCAAACATGGAGAGAGAGGCAGTCTCATGCTGGGAGATACACAGTAGATTGAACTATCAGTGACTTGAAAGTGCTGACTTCAGAATAAACATGACAGGAAACAACCGTGAAAGCTCGTCTTATCTCTCACGTTTGCCAGACAGCATGCCTGTGGTCATAACGTACACAATGACCGTGTGCTTAGTGGTTCTTATCAGCTCTCCTTATCAGTCTGAACACTACAATCGCTATCTTTGCCGTTAACTGAGAAAGTATCAAATCAAATAATGCTTTGTGCTTAGGTCTTGACCCGCAGTTGTTATAATTGCCAATAAAAAGCTTCTGTAAACAAAAATCGCCAGCAACTGCTGCAAATTGATCTTCACTGTAAGGTCGAGTGGAAATAATTTCAGAACTATGATTTGATTTTAAAAAACTGTTTCAACTATCGATAGAATGAAGGGAGTTGAGCAGGTAGGCATTTTAAAAGCCTACATCACCAATTAAATGTTAACATTAGCTGGATGTCTTTAGGTAGCAGTGAAATTATTTACACAATAGCACTCAAGCTTCATTATCCTCCAAAGTGAGATGACTTAGACAACTCGAGGCCTTTTCCATTAACTTCCCAAAACAGCCACAACAAAGATCGCCTGTTTTCCAGACAGTAGTCATCATCTGTCTGGAAAAAGTCAGATCCAGTGTGGTTTTATTTTTAAAAACATCTTGTTAAAGCAGTAACTTCCTAATTTTAAACAACTCAGAAACAGAAACATTATTTCCTTTAGAAATCATAACTAGCTTCAGGACTTCAGGTCAAGTATGATGGCTTTTGAAAAGAAAAAAAAAAAAAAGTATTTTTCCTTGCATGCTTAAATGCAAGATCGGGCAAGTAGGTTGTAGATGTGACTCATTGGTGCTGATTCTCATTTCTTTGTTTGCCAAATAGTTTTATTAAGCAGCTAAAACCTCAAGAAAACAACACATGTCAACAATGCAAGAGTAATTTCAGGGAAAATGAAACTGAGGACATAGAGAGGCTCCACGCTGCTACTGAGAAAAAGTGGAGCTACAAAAATATATAATTATATATTTTTATTTTGGGTTACTCAGAATAAAGTGGTGCTGAACTACTGCGACTCCCTCTGTGGCTGATACTGCCCTGTATGCGACCTTGTGTGTTCTCCTTAACTGCTGTTTTCATTTAACATTTGTGCTACAGAGTTCAGTACCTTCCAGGTTATACCAGGACGTGCTTTGGGGATGAACACACCATCGAACATGTGGGAAAATGGCCCATGTCCTAGGAAGGGAAAAGTACATAATGTGTTTGTGTTAACTTTGCTCCACTGCAGTCTGGTAAACAGATGATAAGAATAAAATAACACAGCTTCACTTTTATTTTAACTTGTGCTCAGACCCAGTAAGTAATCACGGTAAACGCAGCATTGGCTGAGCAAATCATCTTTAGTCCATTTTAATTTACGTCAGTATCATGTGACACGTTTTAATAAGTTTATTTTATAACACCACTTACCCAGGTCGTGGCACAGCCCAGCGATCTGCACGCACAAGATGTCTCTGCGAGAGATAAGGAGCTCCGGCTGCCTCTCGTTTAGAGCTTTTACAAGCCGTCCAGCCAAGTAACCCACACTGTGCCAGGACAAAACAAAACCGCTAATTTCAAATAAGATACACAGTGAATCTTGATTATGTGATAAATTTCACTTTTAGTTTAGCAATTTCAGGTGTTTCAAGCAATGAGTTTATCTGAAAAAAGGTTGGCAAGGTTTAAAAATGTGCGGCACATCTATGTTTCACAGTCATTGAAATGTTGACTTTGTGTGTTGTTATTCCACTTATTTTCTGCCATACCCATATTTGCCAGTGTAACAGAAAGCTGTTATTAGAGGCAGGCAGGGATGAATAGGTTGTTTGTCACTGTAAAATACACTTGGAGCTAATTTTTCTGTGTGACCTGTGATAAAACTCTAATACTATTATATTAGAGAGAAGGATATGCTCTTCGGTATGATTTTACAGCTTTATGTGTAGTTAACAGCAAAACAAGATCAGTTTAACACTTCTCAATAAACAGTCTGTTGAACTAAAAACATACCCAAGCGAATGTTCGAATCGGTTGTGGGACGCTCCGGGAAAGACAAAGTAGGTCCCTCCTAGCTGCTTGATGTTTCGCAATCTTTGGAACTGAGGTGTGTCGATGATTTTGATGAGAAGCGGGTGTAACGCCACATGCCCGTGGATAGGATCGTTAAACACCTGGAAGCACAAACAATAACAAACAGTATGAGTATACCACCACAAAAGACATTTATGTGGCCGTACATACAGTATATTCAACACAGCAGTGTGCAAATATGCTCAGTTTACACTTCAGTGGAAATGTTGGCAAACATTTCTTTGGCTACGTTCACACTGCAGGCGAAAGCGCATCAAATCTGACTTTTTTGACCCTATGCGACCCATATCCGATCATGGTATGACAGTGTGAACAGCACACATCCGATATTTTCAAATCCGATCTGGGTCACTTTTGTATGTGGTGCTGAATCCGATACATATCTGATGTTTTAGAAAGCGACTGCTGTTTGAACGGTCATGTCGCATTAAATCCGTCTTTTACGTCACTGACACAAGACAGACGCCAATTATCAGCGCTGGAGAAGACATTGTGAACGCTTCCTGGCCATCCAGTGTAGATGTTAGTGAAACTGTTGGGAAGACAACGTTGGAGAAATGTGAACATTTTGTATAATCTGCAGATTCTGACAGAAATCTGCAACTATCCTTTGAAGCACCGCTCCTCTCTAAAACAGCAATAAGGATCATTATTAGGTTATTTACATTATTATGTAAATAACAAAATAACTTTATAACTTAAAGCAAAATTGGGAAACGTAAAGTCTGAAATAAGTCTTTATATTAAGGGCCATCAGTCAAACAATACTGTTGGTCTGGGTGTAAACAGAGCGCGTTGTGTGTGACGTCTTCTTTTGTGCATGCGGGCCGCTTTGAGGGTTGTGAACGGTTCACACTAGAGCGCGTTTGCTGTCACATTTTATTTGTAGTGTGAACAAGCAGAGAAAAAACCTTATGATTACCAATGGATATATTTATATAGTCCAAATGTAGATGACTTCCAGAACCAAAAAGACTTTCTGAAACCCTGTTTTCAGCACACATCTTCAATTTTAATCTTTTATGGTATGACTGAAATACAGCAATTAATTCTTAACATTTCCTGCCTGAAAAAAATGGCAAAAGAGGTGTTATCAATATGGCTGCAGAGTGACAGGAATTTGGTTAATTTAAAAAGCTCTAAATTTTTCTTAGTAGAACTATCAGGTAGGTCCTTCTGCCAATGAGGACAGAGAATGTCTTTCATTCAGAGACTGTGGTGTTATGCCACATTTCCTAACAGCTTATCCAAATCAGGGTTGCAGTGCTCCACGTTTCCGTTTCCCAAATTGTGTGTTACTTATCTCCACAGCCTTGAAAGTGCACAAAACAGTGAAACAACTGTTACCTTGCTTGGCTCAGTTTCAATCTGCCACAGCTTCCTGAGGCTGTTTAGGATCCGCAGACGGTCACCCAGACAACTTGGAAGAATAAAATAGAAAAAGAAGAGGTAAAAATAAAAGTGAAAAAGTTGCAGGAATATCTGGTGAGATGCATAAAATGTCTTGCGTAATATTGATAAAATTAGAAATGTCCTGTGTCAGAGTGATGCTGAAAAACTAGTCCACCAGGTTGCTGTGAAAACAGAAGCAGAACGGGAGGCTAGGAATTCAATTTTTGAGTTCTCACCTGTGGAACCAGTTCCACTTTGGGTTCAGGAAACAGACATTCTTCTCAGTCTGAGGCTTGATAAAGCTCATAGTTCGGCCTGGATCAGGTGATCCTGAATCATACCTTAGTTATACCGCAGCAAATGGCTGCTCCTCCCTGAGCCTGGCTCTGGTGTTTTTTTTTATGGGTGCTGTACATACACACCAAATTGCCCTTCTTTGACACTACAGGTGTGCGCTGCTCTCTTTAATGGGTTAACCAGCTGTGACACAAACTGATTGCTGATGTTTCTATGCATTTGTTTTAGGTCCAATAACTTTGACTATATTGATAAATAGCCTGTAGTAAGAAGATTTACGAAGGGTTATATGAAAATATTGAAATTACCATTTTTGCAAGTTTTGTTATGACTGAATTACTGTAACTACTTTAAGTTCCACACGGTAATCCAACCCAGTACTTTTAAATATATTAATATTCGTGCTTTGTTTTATTTCTTGCAATTTATACAGTCCTGTCAGCCAGATCGCTTTTGAAAGAGACATTTTAAATCTCAATGGCATGAAAGATATGTAAAAGTCAGCTTGTACCCTGTGACAGGGATGCTCTCTCTGAGTCAAAATGTATGTATGTACGTATGTATGTGACAGCTTACAGTTCAGCGTGTCGTTTACAGTGGTTTAAATATTGGTAATCGTTTTCTGGCAAAGAAACCGGAAATTGCTTTTTGGCAGGACACCAGACTTCCCCCAGTCCACACGCCCAACCCAAGTTTTACAGAGGACGCACTTACTTTACGCCAATCTTCTCCAGGTCAGCATCCCTGAGATCCCGAAGCCCGACACCTGTGATTTTTTGCGCTGTACAACACAACAGTTTTGATGTTAGCTTAGATGTTACAATGAAAACAGAAGTCCGCAGATTAGCGCTAATAACAATTAGCTTCGAGCGCCTAATTTAAGATGGCAAAAGCAGAAAACCAACCCTTGAATGTGTCCACCCATTCTCCAAGACCTTCTCTTTGCAGGTACCGGCACATTTCCTCCACTCCCCACTGCATGTAGTCCGAATCCGACACCCGGACCACTGACACTTTCTTTTCCGGCGTTTTGAAGCTATCGTCTGGGCTTGAAATCGCTGCTAATGGTCGCTTTCGGTTCTCCATGGTGAGCTAACAAATTGGCACCTTTTCGCTTTAGATGCGCAAGTTAAGGCACGAGAAATTATAGCCGATAGCCGTTCTCCCGTCGACTACTGCAGCTGATCTGACAACTGTGCAGAGAAGACACGAGAGAAGTGAAAAATGCCGGGGTTTTGACTTTTCTCAGGGAGCCACAAAACATAGCGAAACACTAACAGCGCTTCCGGGGATTCCTTTCAAAATAAGACTGTTTTGTTCACATGGCTGACCGACCAAGACGTTATGACTCATTGTTTTCTTTTAAAGATAAATTATATTATGCTCAGCTATAGTGATTTTTTTTTAATTGCTCTTCATGTGAAAACAAAATTTGTGTGTCCAAATAATGTTTTCAGTATGCCATTTTAATGGGATATTGCAGCATAAAACCCATCTTAACGCCCTGCTTTTTGGGTGGCATAACCAAAAAGCAAAAGCAAAGATCCCCCCCAAAAATTATTATCATTCCACATTTCCATCCCCCATCTAATCTGGGCTATTTTTTTTTATTACTGACTGATCAGTAATGGCACTGCTAAATTGTTATTTGGGCTAAAAGTCTATGGTGTTCTCCACATGAGGCCCAGAAGTTATGAACTGGGTTTGGTATATGTGATGGCAAGTGCCATCTCTGCTATAACCAAATGTTAGAAGGTCTTGATGCATGCTCAATCATCCACGTAAGTAAATCTCCAAAAGTTGATTCTGTTCATCTGGACGTAGCGTTTCATCACTCATCCAAGTGACTTCTTCAGCTGACTGCAGGTTTCCCCAATCTTATAAACAGTACATTTGCATAATGACTGAAACCAGCCCACTGAAGGAACAATGGGCTGGGAGGTCAGTTCCTTAATCTTAATTATGCAAATTCTCATGACCATTGATCAACAACCACTGACATTGGGGAAACCTGCAGTCAGCTGAGACTGAAGGTTTGAGACTGAAGGACTGAACGTTTCTCCCACAAAACGCTACGTCCAGATGAACAGAATCAACTTTTGGAGACAAATGTTATAAAACACCTGATATCTCTGACATCTGGCTTGTACTGTACGGCAGACTTGTAGCTGACCTAATATTGACCCGAATCGAGAATATCACTCAGGATCGGGTTTGACTTATAGGAATGGCACATTTGGGCCACTTTTGAGCCTGACATATCTGTGTTTACCTCAAAAAGTATTTCCATAAAGTTCTGGGTCTTTATGACAGCAGACTCTGAATACAGAACAAAACCAGAAGCCCGTAACTCAGACACTTATACACCAAAGATTATGATGTTGAATTATAAAAGTATCCAATGACTAAAGATGACTGAAAAAACAACAACAATTTTATTCCTGTTTTTCTGATACGCTCCCTACTTCACTGTTAAATTTTATAGATCAATAACCCCTTATAAAGAGTGCTGCTAAAGTATTGGTTAATAATTAAATAAATGAAAAAGATCTTCTTGATACATATTTAAAAAATAGGCAACACATTCTGCTTCCGGTCTATAACTCGCTATTTGCGGACAGCTTGATGCACGTCGCAAGTACTTGGATGACAAGTAGGGGGCGGAGCAAATTGCGATGAAGCGAATGAAGCCTCACGTAAAGTGACTCGGTGACGTAAACGCATAAAAAAGGCGGTGTTATGTACAGTAACTTCATATCGATTAAAACCGTCGGAGCTGTCAAGGAGAGACGGTCATTATCATGGACGCTGTCCTGTAAAACACACTGATTAAACAACACTGTATAGTAGTCTGCTCTGTTCTTTAAATATTTAAAATACAAGTGTAGCAATTTTATTCTATTTACTTTGATTAATTAATTGAATGGTTTATAAAACAAGTAAAATAAATATTTGCATAGTTATAATTTTTTTCTCTAATTTCTTATAACTATATCTAATGATACTAATGTACTAATGATAACCCCATTTGAATCAATTCTACCATCAGTTTTGGTGCTTACAATTCACTCTGATAAATGTAAACTGTAAACCTGCTGCTGGATTTTTAGTCATCCATTATACCTTGAATTTGTTCCTATTCACCATCAGTAATTTGATTTAGTGTTATTTTCTCAAAAATCACTACATATAAGCACATGCTTGGACATGTCCTAAAGCTCTACCTCAGTTTTCTAGTATCTGGCTGTGCACTCTGTCCCTCACCCTTTACTTCCTGTATGTTCTGCCTGTAGATGCTTGTTTGCAGTAGTAAGGTGTGGACCTTCAAGTCACCAGCTGTTGTTAATCAGCTGTTGTCATAAATACCTGATGCCCACTCCAACACCCTGCCACATTGTAGACTGATGTTAAAACACTTAGCTGAATATGTAGCTGTTAAGAATAGGTGCATTTCTAGCCTGATAGCATCAGTGCTTCTTCCCCAGCCTAATTCCTGCAACCTCCTTCCTTTGGCTCAGCCTTGGATGATCTTTTTAATACCAGTTTATCATCTGTTATTGATAGGAGAAAATGCCCCATAAAATGGGAAATAAATGACCTTTAAATTAGGAAAGTAAGGTAAACTAAAATGTTTACCTTTTTTCCATCGTTGTATGTATGGGAAGTTAATATATACTTTTATAAATATAGCATTATATCAAAATTTCTTCTTTTGGTGTAACTTCAAAATGATACAACAGAAAGAGAAAAGGAGCTTTATTTTGAATAGACCCGAAATCAACAAACACATCTAAACAGTAAAACAGCTAAAAGTTTCAATTAACCTTTGGTAGGTTTTCATTTAGAGACCCATTACATAATAAAGAATAAATTTTCACACAGTCAAAACTCACAAGAGTACCCAATGCTTGTCTTAACCATATATTGATCAGAGCTGAGCTTTAAGATATAATATAATAGTGAAAATTGTGTGATATATAGTTTATTCAATACATGACTTGTTTTAGATTTTAGGTTCTTACTTCACATTGATACATATTGCAGAAAGTAAAAAAGCCTTGCTAACCACAAAACCATATCAACCGGAGATGTGGAAGATTTACAAATCATTCAGTATGTAAATATATTGGTTATATTTAATTTCCAAACTAAACCACTTAGTTAAAATAAAAGATAAAAAACAAAAAGAAGATATTGTAAAATAGACAATCTGACTTTTATGATTTAAATTCCTGTTTCAGAATCTCTGCAGTATCGCTAAAACTTAGTGTCTGAATGTTTAACATCTTCAGATTCACTGGGCGTCTTCTGGTGTTGCTTTTTTGACATCACTCTAATTCTCCTCCACCTCCTGTATTTATATAAAGTTCATTAGTACAACCAAAGAGGCAAAGTTATAAATCTGTAATTCGTAATCAGGACTCTGACAAGATACAGTTTTTAACTGCAGCTTGTATGCTTATCTTCCCACCACATTGCTGCTTATGTAGTAACACCACTGTCATTATATAGAATAGTAATACCTTTTTCACAGCCTCGAAGCACTTCTTTGCATCTTCCAGACGCTTATCATTACGTCTCTTCCAGTAAACCCTAATATGCTTCTCAGAAAAGCATTCTGGGCGAAGATTGGATACCTGACAACAAGGACAGTGACATAAAAATGACAAAATGTGCAGCAGAAAGTTGCCCTATATATGCACTGTGATTCTGACCTCTTCTGGCTTGATCTTGAATCCAATGGTAGGGTTAAACTTGCTGTAGAAATATGTATAGTTACTGATCGGGTCTTCATTGTTCTTTCCATAGTCAAATTTGGCAACCTAAAAGAGAAGTGTGACAGAGAAGCTGGTGTTTATATTCACATGTAAATAATGGCTCATTGGAGGTTCGCAATGTCTTTTGAATCAAATGATTATTAACAAAATCCAAGATATTAAGAAAAGACTTATTGAAGGCAATTAAATTAAAAACTCACTTTAACTTCAAAGTTGTCGTTTTCATCCTGTTTTCCATCCTTAGGAATGACTTTAGCCAGTTCTGCTTTTAAACGTTTAGTCACGTCCTGAAGTAAGGAAGAGAGAACCTGAGCCTTTATCTTATTATTGATTTGTTAATCTTGTTTTATAATGAATCCTCATTCTTACCTCTGCTTTCTCTTGGTCTTTTTTCTTGAGCTGAGAAAGTCAGAAAAATTGGAGTGAGAAGACAGAGATTTGTTCATTATTGGTAACAGTAAGAGAACCTTTACCTTACACTCCTTCCATGTGTTTCTCAATTTTCAATTTTTTTTCTGTTTGAAACTGGACTTTTCTTAGATTCCTAAATTCAAGACTTTCTTAGGTCTTCCAAGACTTTAAAATATTTAAATCTACAGCTTGGTGTTTTAGTTCACACATAGAAAAAATACTCAGAAAGTAGTAGTAGTGTATACCTGTCTAGCTCCTGTTAGGTCATGTGTGAAAAGGCAATGTCAGAAAAGCCAGTCACATATCACGTGCTGACACCAGGCTTTATATTAGGTTGATTTTATTAACAACAACAGGGAATAAACATGGAGATTAAACTGGGCTAATAAGAGAGGTTTACGGAATAACTATTAAAGACTATGTATTGAAATTCCTTTCGTCAAGCAACATTAGCGACAAAGATTTATTGTTGCTAAGCGTTTTTTGCAGCCATGCACATGAAAAAACTTGTTCCATTGTCAAAACTTTTTGGCCATGACTGCATATTCATAATGTCAGGTTTAGAAATTGTAGATAAGAAAACATCTTCAGCTGTCAATAGTGAACTTGTAATACAAACTCATGAAAATCTAACTGCAGACCTTTATTTCACCCACAAGCTGGTACAAATCTCGACGCATTATCCTCTGTATAATCTGTGCTGCCTCCTCCAGAGAGGAAGGGGTGGAAGAACAAGCACCATAGTGGAGTATTTGTTCAATCACTTCATCTACAGAGCAAGCAGAACAAATAAAATGCATGTATAGACAAGTTCAGATGTTTTAAAAGTTAAATGAGTAGTTAATTTTAAACACCACACTTCAAATCCTCTACCTGTCAGCTTGGTGTATGCCTCCTTGTGCTTTTTAGCTTTGGAGAGACAGCATGCCTTCCCTTCTGCCCATTTAATAAAGTGTTTATCCTGATCTGCTTTTAAGAGAGCGTCTTTAATCCTGAATAAAAATGGCCAACATGTCAGTTTTAGGTGAGACAGTAGACAAATTAAATGTTGTGTAGTACTGATACCTGAACTACAGGTACTCACATAATCTCTACTGCCATTTTTACTCTGTGCTGGTAGGCTCTTCTGTGGAGAGAGTTTCTTGTGTGGAACATGTCATACAGATTTGCCATTTCCTGTTGAAAGCATGCCTATAGTTTAGTCACAGATAATGAGATAAATAGCTCGCTCTTTTCAAAATTAATAAAAAAAAAAAACAGGTCAGCACCTTGTCTCTTGAACAAATGTGTAACTGCCCGTCCACATTACACACTCTGGCAAATACGATAAAGCGTCGATGGTCAAAGTTGTTCTGGATGCCCAGGTGGTGGCAATCCCTGAAATAGGAGTGAGAAGATGTGGATTTCAAAAAACAACCATTCCCCCCACAAAGAGGTTCAAAGTATTCCTGAGATTCTTCATATCGTGTAGTAAAACAAACATTATTGAATATTGTTGATGTTCAACAGGAACTGATACAGAGAAATTTAGCAATACAAGTTAAAAGAGGACAGTTTTACTGGATAGCAAGCTTCACCTTGCGAAGTAGTCAAACTTGTCCACATCTATTCCATTTTGTTTGTTTGCCACAATTTCATAGAGAAAGGATTTTTCATTGTTTCGACCTTTATACAACTGCTGTGGAGATGAAGCCAGAATAATAACATTAGGCATAGTTTTTTCCAGGAATAATCCTGACTGATTTCAAAACATTCACACAAAAAAAACGATGAATACCTCATTCAGAGGTGAATTGTTCTTCACAGATCCTTTAATCATCTCCTTGATAAACACCAGGTCATTCTCATTGTCACCTTCTGTTATCAGTCCGTACTCATTCATCACTGGCGTCAGTTTATTGTCATCCACTAGGTGATCAAACATTAATATAGAGGCATCCTCATGCTGCAAGAACACAAAGGCAAGCATTTTAATGATCACAGATTCAAAGTGGACCCCCCCTCCACCCCCCCAAAACAAACAAACAAAAACACAGGTTAACTTCTCAGGTAATAAGTACTCAAACAACATTTATATGCATTTCAAATTTCAAATGTAACAGTCACAATTCCTTTTACAAAGCCAACAGGTCTGACCTAACCTGTGAAATGCATGTTCATTGTTAATTTATCATTTAGTGGAACTGCTGTAGCTAATGTTACTTGGCAAATTTATTAATTAAATTTTATTTAAACAAATAAAAGCCCCATCATAATAGATGCAAAATATTGACAGCAGTAACAAAAGGAGAGATTTACTGTTCTTCTTTTCACCCCCTGCCTGCACCAATATGATTTTGTTTTTGTTTTTTGCTTTTACATCCATCTAAATTAGTATTCTTCAGTTTCTTTTACAGAGGCTCAAATTTTCCTAACTTTGGACAGAGACAGTTTGTTTTAAGTTTTCAGTCTTCAGTCACAGTGGAGCTAACTCAGTGAACCTGTATTTATTCTGTATGGACTTTGGATTTCCTCCAGGTACTTCTCAAAGTAGAGAAAGTGCTCAAAGTGTGTGGAAATAAAGTTTTGTAGTGCTTCAAGTGGTCAGTGAGACCAGAAAACCAGCAAAAATAATTGCTGGTCCATTTCTATTTTTTTCTGTATTTTTATATATGTTTCAGTTTTTGGAATGACTGCTACGACCCATTTCACACAAACTGAAACTAATATTTTTCTTTCTTACCTCCCATTTTTCACCATTTGGGTCTGCTTGAGGGTTGAACATTCCATCAAAGACATGAGAAAAGGGCCCGTGACCTTGAATTGAAGGGGAAAAAAAAGGTGAATGTGTGTGAACTTCAGATTGGGTGACTTGTGATAAATTCCTGTCAGGCACTGACAAAAATCAAATAAAAATCTATTTGATTATATTTGGTTATTAATACTTTTGTAAATTTCCAGGAAAAAACAGTCTCCTCCAACTTTCAAACAGAACAACTTGTTTGAAGGAGGGGTGTATGGACTACATGATGGAGCCACCTTACATCTTCAATATAATGCATGTAATACTGAAAAACTGTGTATGATTTACCCAGGTCATGGCAAAGGCCTGCAATCTGCACACAAAGGACATCTCGGTCATTGATGAGGGATTCTGAGTTCAGTGACGGCTCCTCTAACTGTTTTGCCCTCAAAGCTTTTACAAGCTCTCCTGCCAAATGCCCCACTCTGTATCACAAAACACACAGTTCACCATGAAACAAACTGAAAAAACAAACAATTTATCAAAAAATGTGTAACTCCAAACATGTTGACATACCCAACTGAGTGCTCAAAGCGGTTGTGTGACGCTCCTGGAAAAACATAATAACCGCCCCCAAGTTGCTTGATTTTTCGTAGTCTCTGAAACTGGGGTGTGTCTATGATCTTGACAAGAAGTGGAGGTAACTCGATGTGGCCATGGATGGGATCATTAAACACCTGAGTGAAAAAAAGAAAGAAATTTTTTTGATAAACTGTGTCTATCTAAAGATGAGTAGTAGCGCTGAGTCTTTTTTATTTTTATTTTATTTATTCTCCCTTAATTTGATTTGTTACTATATTTCACTTCTTATTTGTCATAGACTGCCAACAGGCTCAATATACCATAACCATTAAAAAGGTACATGTGGATGGATTAATAACAGCTGTTGAAAAACCAAAAGGTAACAGTAAAGCATGTAATGCTGTGTGCTGCTCAGGACTGCACCCACACACCCATTTATTTTCCAATGCAAGAGGGAAAAGATTCATAGAATTAAACAACTAATGTTAAGGAATTAAACATGAACAACAAAAAATATTTCCTAAAAACCATAATCTACAACTTACCTTTTTTCTGTGTTTAACATAACACATTTAACATCTTATGATCAGCCATTTTACTGCAAGATGCTACCAAACAAACACTTTAAGCATATGTGATGCAAGAAAGCCCATAGAGACAAAAAAAATTGGTCAAAGCTGTGATGTGATATTTAGGTCTACATTTACTAGTGCTTTGCACAAGGGGCAGTCACTTCTGTTGGATTTTACTAAAGAGGAACAGTGCCAGTATTTTGGGGGGCATTTAGCCTGATGACACATTTGAAAATATGTAAACATGGGAGTGGAAAGTTCTTTACTGTTCTACTGACAGTGCACTGATTTCTATACCAAGATGTAGCTGCTCAGTTTATCTCAATAATTATTACTATCAAGTAGCACAAATTAGTGCCTTAAAAACAAGCGCACCCTCCCAGTGAGGCAACAATGTCTTAAATAATAATAATACTGTGGGTAATATGAAAGTGCAGGTTTTATGCATGTTTTTTTTTCTGAAAGCATCATGAGCAGATAAATTTGGGGACGCTGAAGAAGAATAAATGTGGTTTTGATATAAAAGTAAAATATTAAAAATTTCTGTGACTGTGTGAGCTCTTTAGGACTGAGACTCAAGTGGAGCACAAATCCAGAGGGCACATTTAAGGGGGTCACAGATGCGGTGGAACCAGGGATTCTCTTCACCCGAGGTGCAATTTGTTTACAAAAAAAAGAAGAAATACTGATAGTCAGGTGGCACAGGTTGGTGGTATGAACAACCAAAAATAAATTTGTACAAACAAACTGTTAAAAAAATGAAGGAGACTTATAAATCAACTACAGATAATTTCAAAGGCCGACCAGCCTTTATTCTTACAGAGCCACCTTGAACTCCACCCTCAGGAACTCAGCCTCATAAAGCTTAAGCCCCTCCCCTAAGAACAAACCATACAAGTAATTAATTAGTTTATACTCGATACTCATAACCAAAATGTGACAACGAGGCTTCGACACAAAAATCACAAATACAGAAGTTTATTCACAATGACTAAAAGGCTATTTAAACAAAAGATTGACAAACTGCCCTCTGTTTCTTACTGCTTAGTAAGAGCCCAATTCCTCCCTACTATAAAGAGGTTTGGAAGTTACTATTTCCTGTTCGCAGTCCTCGTACCTCCAAATGGTGGCAACATGTAATAAAGGAACCTTGAACATTCTGGCAATACTGTTAAATCAACTTTGCAATAAATGGCTCTGAATAGATGGGCCCACTGTGTGACTATTTTATGGTATGAAATGGTATTAGTACAATGCTTAGGAGAATTAGGGGAAGTACGTATTTTATTTCACCTACTTAGGACTTCAAACAAACTATTGAAGGAATAGCATCACATTCACAACTAAAACAAAAACTGTATTTTGTGGGCTAGATGTTATAAATTGCCATTCTAGCATGTTGTGGGATATATGTAGTCCTCTAGAGGGCATCGGTTATCCTGTGAAAATCACGATCCTGGACCAATGTTATTATTATGATGATATAGGAAGAAAACTAATATGGGAGTATCAGGTAGACCTATCCAGAGGCAAGAGCTGCATTATTCCAAACTATTCTACCATGTAAACCTGAAATTGTTTTGTGTGCTTTAATGGAAGCTCCTACAAATACATCTCTGATAAAGTCAACCACTAAAATACCTTCACTGTCAATGCCTTTCAGTTCCAAACCGATACTGTGCCTCTTGATCAGTAGCTAGTTTACACTAATGTCTGGTGAAGACAGTTGGTAGATACGACCCCACCTGCTCTGTCATTTTTGCTGTGACATCATTACACATATATTTCTAGGAATTTCACTTTCAGAACTCCACAGACAGCCACAACACAAGACTGATGCAGCCAATCAAGAAATAAAAAACAAAAAATCTCACTCACTTTTACAATATCACCAATAGTATGTATTACCTTTATTGAAATAAAAAAAAAATTAAAAAAACAGTAGCACTGAGGTGATGGCATCATGACATGATGCTCCTCTGTTTCTTGAGACTGGAGTATTTGTCTCCTCTTATGCAGTTATTGTGAGCAAAACTGGTCACTGCACATGCTTCATGAATCCAGTGATAAGTTTGAGTGTGCACTTCTTTTGTAGGTGAGGTAAGGACATTTTAACTGATTTATTAATTATGAGCTCACTTCTGCTTTGAAGCAGAAACAATGAGCTTTGAAAATGAGATCTCATTGCAAGGACAGAATAGTAATCACTAGATTAGTTTGCCCTAACCAAATATAGCCCAATATAAAAAAAGGATATTCAGTGAAAAAAAGAAGACTTGTTATACCCCTCACTTTTTGCAAGCATGTAGACAAACATCTTGATGATGTTTGTTCAGGTAGTTCAGGTACAGTTCAGGTACAAAGTAGTTAAAATTTTAGGATGAAGTTACGAATATTTCAAAAAACATTTTGGTTCGAAAATGGAGGAAGTGCAGTGCAGGCTCATTTTTACTGGAAGGTATTTAAACATGTGCTTGGAAAGCAAATTCAATTCCAGGGATACATTTGAGTATCTAAACCTCAGTGTTATTGGCCTTCCTCTAAACACAAAAAGAAACTGACACTAACCTGATGGAAGCCAAGAGACCTTTGGACTGTTGTGCATTAAAAATCAATAAAAATTTGAATCTTTCTTCAACACAGAACAAAATTCAGTGTATGCATATGTGCTGACATAGGACCTGTTTTTAGTAATGACTAGTAATAACTTTTTAGGGATCTTATTTAAGATTGACTATGGATTTTAAAAAATAAAATAAAATAAAAACATCATCACTGTTTATTGAAGGACACAGATAATAATGATGCTTACACTGAGCACTTCTAATCAGGTATAAGGTATAAGACCAACAATTTTCAGACATTATCACACACTAAAACTGCCATGTAAAACTCTAAAATGTAATATTTTAAAGTCTGTTTTAATTACCTTGGCCATGGCGATTGAACTTCAGTCTGCACAAGAAGGATGTCTCTGTCAGCAACATGGAGTTCTGATTGCTATGTACTGCAAGTTCCTCTCTCTATATACAGATATATTTGTTTAGTGTTTTATGATTCTTCTCCACCCTTTGCTCCCATCCTGTTTTTTTGTCTCTCTGTTTATGGATGTGGCACTTTCTCTCCTCCCGATTACACACCTTCACATTTTCACATCACTGCTGTGAAACCTGTGCGTAGGAACATTATTTATTTTCAATAAAGTATTCCTAATTACTGTGATTATTAGAAAGGAAAGTGGAAAGCTTATGACCAAAAAAACCCCCATCAAACACCCAAGTCTCAGGACTCAAAGTAGGTTTGGAAAAGTAGTAAAAGGTCTTCATTTTTCTGGGATAAATATATCAAGAATGCATCAGTGCCCATTGGCTGGGTTACAAATCCAGTTGCCTTTATCATATCTCAACAGACCTAATAGGTACATAAAACACAATATTTTGTTGAACAAAAGGTTCAGCAAAAGATGACTTGAAAACCATTATTTAGTACCAGTAATGTTGCACTGCGAACACTGTTGGCAATTTTAGCTTGGTGAGGACAGCCTATACAACAATGGTGGTGTATCTAAAATGTCAGGCTGGCTCTTAGCCTCTTTATGTGGAGCAGCTTGGACCTCCTGTCATTACGTATGACATACACTCCTGGTGCAAAGTCCAACAGATTATTCTCTCCGGAGTAATTTCACTCTACAGGTAGTGGAAAACCAATCCCAAAATAATCCTCAGCTGTGGGATCACTCTCAGGGCTATTGTTTGCTTTAGCATAAGCAAGAATTTTAAGTCAGGAAAAATGAAGTCATCTTTCCTGATTTAAAGCACAATGATTAAAAAACGTTAAGGCTGAAAATGTAAATAACTCAACTTTAAGAACTCTATACTTTCCTCTTGTGATACAACATAAATCTTCTTTTTTGGAAAAGGGTTTAAGCATCAATGGCCTTGCATCTGTTCATTACCAGCCATTTGATTTTGTACAAAAGTTCCAATCCAGTCTAAGATTATTTTTAATTGAGGTAAATAGTCAATGTTTTCCTTTTCCAGTAACTCTGATCATATTCTGGCATTAATAGGGAGGGTTTGTTCACATGTATAGTTTAAATTATTTTACAGTTTGTTTGCCATTTTTTTCTGTGCATGATTTTGATGAGCAGTGGCAAAGCAGCAGGTTTTAGTATACAGCATCACAATCAGTGTCAAGAAAAAGCCTTGAAACCTGTCTCCTTAGTTTCCAAAGCTTAAAGGAAAATGAGTCTGCTGTTAGACAAGAGACTACACAGTAGTAAACATGGCCCATATAGTACACACACATACACACACACAGTTTTTTGAGACATGATACTACAATCAAATTAAAAGCTACCTATTTGACATATTTTCCATTGTGAATAAAATATGGGTTTGCAAGTTATTCCACATTTTATTTACATTTTATAGTGTCCATTGTCTTTGTAGTTTTCATCAAATCAATAAATGCAGCTGTCAGTTTTTAATAAAAATTGGAGCCAGTGTTCAATTACAGTTAAATTATTAGTAGAATTTTAGTTTAAAAATTTCTTCAAATTGTCACTATCAATTAATGATTCTACATTCAGAAACAGGAGCAGGCCAGAGAAGTAAAGATGATCAGAAAATGTGCATCTTCAAGGTCGAGTCAGCTACATAACATTTCCTTTTACATACTCAGTATTTAAGTATGTCTCAGAAATTAAAACAATACTTCAAAAATAGAATGTTAGCATGTTATTTGAAGATGTCATATACCAGATTTTCTGTAAAAAAAAATTCACATTCAGATATCATTTCATGTCTGGAGCCTAGAAGATCTGAAGGAACCATTGCAATCAGTCAGCTGTGTTTGATCTCTTTTTAACCAATGAACTACATTTAAGAATCATTAAGGAAGTGGTGAGAGAGTCTGGATCCACAACTCTGTGTATCCAGAAGCTGCACCAAAAAGAATAATTATGCATTTTTCTACGATGTGTGGAATAAACATATTCAATTTTTTGTACAGTGTTTTGTATAAATTCATATTCTTGCTAAATGTGAAGACTTTGTGAATTGTTGCTGTTTCTGTTGACTTTGACTTATTTGTCTTATAATGGCCGATTGTTTAAAGTTGATTTTGTTTCATAATAAAGTTGAAAACAAACAAACAAACAAAAAAAAAACGAAGATGATTTGTTCATGGCAAGAAAATTCATCTTTTTGGTACTCTGCTTTTTAAAAATATGAACAAGTTTTTTTTTAAACTATGGTTGACAATGTATCAAATCTAAAATTTAACAAAAGACAAAATAAGAAAAATTAAGAAAGTAACAAAATCAAATGCAGAAATTCTAACACTAACTCACTCACAAGTGAGTACACAGTAACTGCATCAGTCACATTGAACCTTCTACAATGAACCATATTTGTACTGTAGCCCAGTGAGACAAACCACTCTTCCTCTCTAGCCTTCTAAATCTGATCAGACATACGTGTCTCTTACCGTTTACTACCAACAGCAGATCACCCACAGAAATTCTGTGATTGTGACATCATGCTAATTTGCCTGCTTTGTAATTCTGTACCTTAAACAAAGAATGCTTTAATAAAAGTGTAATTTTCTAATTTAGCAAGTAACTTGATACAATGTGAAGCAAAAAGGGTAAAAACACCAACAGTATGCTAGTGTTCTTCAGGATGAGAAAGAGATCTTTGCTGAAGCTTTTACTAAAGCTCTTATTTCTCACTAACTTGTCACTGGCCTGAAATTTGGACAAATCTGCTTTGGAAACCAGCTTTTACATTTTTTGTTAGGTAAATTGTGGCAGGGCATTCCTCCCAGCTATGCGTTAAATTCTCCTATTAGAAAACCAACACCATGCTATAGGGTAGTTAACCTCTCATTCACCGAGGAAAAGGCCAATATGCAGTCAGTGAACTGGAGGCTGTCAAATATTAGATGTATTAATTTTGCGAAATTTCAAGTAAAAAATGGAGCTGTTAATCAATATTTTTGTATGCAAGACACAAAGACTAGAGGAGTAAAGAAGCTGAGGAGATGATGAGATTGATGGGGAAATGTGCATCTTCAGGGCTAGGTTAACAGGATAACCTTTCCAGTGATGAGACACACCAATTCCCATCTTAAAAGCAGCTGAGATATGCTTAAGATAAAACTTAGAAAAACTGGATCCCTGTGACAACACTTTAAACAATACTTTGATACAACTCACGGCTGAAAGCAAAGGGTCACTTGAAGGCTCACATCACAGACAAATACTGTATTTACTTCTACGGAGGAAGCGGGAGCTATGGAAGCCCATTTCCGCCACTAAAAAAAAGGTATCCTATCTTTCTTGAAATTTCAACTTATTAACTCGAAATTTTGATTTA
>NW_024582648.1:5213-6937 GCF_018398535.1 Haplochromis burtoni | reverse complement strand
TTAACTCAAAATTTTAAGAAAAGTAACTCGAAATTAAGAGTTACTGCCGATCAGTAATCTACGTGACTGACGCCATTTCCTTGTTACCTGGAAGCTGAAGCCCTCAGCTACAAATGCTACAGCTAAGCTACCAGTATTACAGCCAGTCATGAATGCACAAATTGCTGAGTATTTTCAGCGTGGCTTCACAAATGATGAAATCCTTGTGTTATTAGCTGAATCACATGGCGTTACATATCAGCAAACGTACTCTCGAAAGCCCCAATTTGTTGCTCTGGTTTTGAGTGATGCACTCGCATATTGGCCCTGCTAGTGCGAGATATTCTGAATTCAGAGTTCATCTCTGCCTTTTGGCTGACTAAATACTTTTTTGCCCCACTGTATGTATGAAAACTATATTCTGATTTTGTTTATTCCAACAGATTCAGGAGATTTTTCATCACCCATAGTATGAAAACAAAACAAAAGGTAGTAGTAACTATACAATTGTTGTCTGATTTAAGGTGACAATCTTCTGCAGCCTTTCTACTGTGGAAAATAGTGACAACTAATGTTAATAAAACATGTTAACTAGTATTTCCTACACCTGGTTTCTGTCATCTAGCTAGGCTAGCAATCAGGTTTCTAGAAGGAATAACCATAAAATACACCATCAGGAGAATAAACCAGATGTTTTCCACTGAATGATCCAAGGTGTACGCTCGGAGGTAGGCAAACAATATGAGAACGACCCCACCAAGGCTTGTAATTCTGGAAATGTTGGAGGGCCAAGAGTAATGCTAGAGTCTCCTTCTCAATTGTGCTATAATTTATCTGATGCTTATTGAACTTTTTTGAGAAGTAGCACACTGGATGATCAATTCCCCGATGATACTCCTGCAAAAGTACAGCATCTGCACCATAAACACTGGCATCCACTGCTAATTTGAAAGTGCGAGTAAAATCAAGGGCACCTAACAATGGGGCACTGCACAACAGGGCTTTGGCTGAGTCAAACGCTTTCTGACAGTCTGAGTTCCACAAAAAGAGGCATGGCGGACTTGACAAGGCACTTAAAGGAATAACCATTATGGCAAAATTTTTGCAGAACACATACCCAGAAACCAGCGAAGCTGACGCTGTGTTGTTGGTACTGGGAAATCCAAATTGGCCTGACCTTGTCCGTTAGAGGGAGTACCTGCCCCTGTCCCACCTGTTCCCCCAGATAGGTAACTACAGCATTGCCGGACTCGCACTTGGCAAGATTCACTGTCAGGCAGGCATCCTTAAACCGGGCAAAAACTTCCCGCAGCGTGTCCATGTGCTCTGGCCATGTTGGTGAATAAACTACAATATCGTCTAAGTAAACTTCACAGCCATGGACACCCAATAGCACCATATTCATCAGCTTGAGGAGCAAGATAAAACAAGTAAAACAAATGAGCCTCAAGATCCTCCAGGATTTTAGAATTTTCCAAGCGTGCCCCAGAGCTTGGTCCCTGGTGCTCATGCAACCCATCCACCTCAGGTTGGTAAGTGGGTGATCCCACCGTCACAACAGGGGAGCCCATGTTGCTATGACTCCTTTCATGGACCACATATTTCTTCAACATGTTGATAAGATAAGATAAGATAAGATAACCTTTATTAGTCCCACACGTGGGAAATTTGTTTTGTCACAGCAGGAAGTGGACAGTGCAAAAGTTATGACGCAAAAATTAGAATACAATAAGAATAAATACAGT
>NW_024582648.1:2284-4365 GCF_018398535.1 Haplochromis burtoni | reverse complement strand
TCCTTGGTTTTACTGGCGTTGATCTGGAGGTAGTTCAGCTGGCACCAGTCCACAAAGTCTTGAGTCAGTCCTCTGTACTCCTTGTCGTCCCCATCAGTGATGAGGCCGTGACAGAGTGACAGAGCGGGACTTTTTCCGCCCACCTGGGGTTTTAATCAGATAATCTATGTCACTGATTTGGTGCTCAACCTCATAAGGACCACTGAAGTGAGGCTGAAGACAAGAATCCACGATGGGTAGGAAAACCAAAACATGCTCACCAGGCAGAAAGGTACGCTTGAGGGTTTTCCTATCATACCTCACCTTCATTTTACTCTGGGCATTAGAAAGCGAGCTACGTGCCAGCTCACACGCAGCGTGCAACCTCTCCCTAAACGAACTCACATAATCAAGGTGGGGTTGTGCGCGGGTCTGGGCTGGTCTGCAAGCCACCTCTCCTGGAGCAGACGCAGGGGTCCACGCACAGTGTGTCCAAAAACCAACTCCGCCGGGCTAAAACCCAGGGACTCTTGTGTGGCTTCTCGAATGGCAAACAGCAACAACGGCAGGCCCACATCCCATTCTGAATGAGTCTCAACACAGTACATCCGCAACATGGCCTTTAGAGTCTGGTGGAATCGCTCCAATGCCCCCTGAGTTTCTGGGTGATAAGCCCTAGACACCTGGTACTTAACAGACAGTTCCGACATAACTTGAGCAAAAACCCTAGACAGGAAATTGAACCCCTGGTCGGTTTGAATGTGTTTTGGTAACCCAAATGTAGAAAAAAACTAGTGCTTTCACAATGGCCTTCGCCCTGAGTGATCGCAGGGGAATGGCCTCTGGAAATCATGTGGCTGCACACATTATGGTAAGTACATACTGGAAACCTGCCCTGGTCTTCGGCAAGGGCCCTACACAGTCTACTATGACATGTTCGAAGGGTTCACCTATTACAGGGGTGGGATGTAATGGTGCAGGAGGGATGACCTGGTAGGGCTTGCCAGTCACCTGACAGACATGACAGGACCGACAAAAATGAGCCACATCAGATTTAAGCCCTGGCCAAAAAAAAAAAAAAAAAAGTAGCAGAGCACTCTGTCATATGTTTTTTCTAATCACTAAGTGGCCCAACAGATGATGCTCATGGGCAAGACTCAAAATCTGGGGTCGGTACTCCATCGGCATAACAACCTGACTGACCACATCACCCTCTAACCCAGACATAGGAGTCCACTTGCGCAACAGAACCCCGTGGTCAAATTGGTAGGACACAGAACTGGTTACAGCCACCTGCTGCAGGGCAGCAGATCAGCAGACAGACAAAGTATCATCAGACTGTTGAGCCTCAATGAGCTGCTCCCTCTTCACCGCCAAACACAAGTCATCTGATGCCACACTAAAAACCCTAGATTTTTCACCGTTTACCTCCAGGGAAGGGCTAGTATGTGATTCAGAGCCATCCAAGAACGTCTCAGATATGTCCACCACGTCACTAAGAGTCCAGAAGAGGTATGACACAAAACATCCAGAGTAGGGCATTCAGTGACTTCAGGAGTGGCGGGAAACGCCTTTCCCCCAGCCAAGTCATTTCCCAGAATAAGATCAATGCCTTCAATTGGCAGCTGATCTTGCACCCCCACCCGCACCGTGCCAGATACAAAGGGGGAGGTCAAGGTAACACTATGAAGGGGCATGTGCAAAATACTCATCTTAATTCCCCACACCAACAAATCGGAGCCACAATACGACTGCTTAGAGTAAGGCACAATTCCACGCTCTGCTACAGAATGCTTTGCGCTCGGATCCCTTATTATGCGGTTTGGAACCCGTTCCACTGCATCACCAGACAGTGAAAAAGAACCTACAGAGACAAAAGGTTTGAACATTTCATCTATCTCCACTGGTAACACCCCATCTGGCACTGGCCCAGGGTGGTCCACAGTAGAACAACACTGTACTGGCCCCACTCCAGATGTGTTTTTACTCTACAATACCTCCTTGTTCCTTAGCTCTGGACAAAAAGCAATGAGGTGACCGAGTTAATGACAGTACAAACATCTGTAGTCCCCTCCCGCCATTGCAGGGCTGCGCCGTGAAAC
>NW_024582648.1:0-1540 GCF_018398535.1 Haplochromis burtoni | reverse complement strand
CACACAAAGCAACAAACACTTATGCACTTACACAAATACCACAAAACACAAATGGGCAAGGACGAGCCCCCAATTATGTCAGACACCGGCCTAGGGGGCTGGAGTGCAAGACAAGGAAAACAAGAAAAAGACCGCAAAGAAGTAAATCACACAGCCACAGCTTTACAATGACTAGTCGTTTTATTAACTCGACAGGTAGAGAACGTCGGGGTGGGCATGGCCAAAACAACAAACAAACACACTAGAAATGAATCCGAACTGACTTACCTGTAGTGAGACAACCCCAAAAGAAAATACAAGTCTCTTACCTGTCTCCCTACCCAAAACATGAGAAAAAGGTTCTAAAAGAAACGTCTTCCCACCCCTACAGCTACCATGTCCAGATAGAAGTCTCTCTACCCTATTTTCACTGGGGCCTAGCTCTTCTCATTTCAGAAAACTCAGTCACACGGCACGAAGTAAGTAGGAGGGGGCTGCCGGCCCAGTCAGGTCCCAATTTGTAGCCGGCCTCATTCCATCTTCCGCCAATGGTCAGCCTCCACCTGGAAACTTACATAACACAAACATTGCCTGGTGTGGCTAGTAACAGCACCACACGGCAACAATGACCTAGGTCATAACAGTGTACATGCGTGTGTATGTGTGTCCTGTGATCAGCTTAAGAGAGTGTTCTTCCACCCAGTTAGGCGAAAGCTGACCCAGGAGGCCTTGGAAAGATATGGTCACAGAGAGCCATAACAGTCTCATTATCAAGGAGAAGAATTAGTTGCTGCTCTCAGTCAGCCAGCCTTGATAGTGGGTATCCACATAAGAGAAATTATGTTTTTGTTTAGTGCAAACGGGCTGTTTCTAATTTTACAGCCGGTCTAAATGTCTTCCACTAGTCATCGGGTCTGTCAATTTCCCGCTGAAGAGCCGTGAGCTTCTCCAGGATCTTTTCCATGTTGCGTTCAATAAGAACAGTCAGAACTCACAGCTCTTCCCATTGCCTGATCATAGCGGCTAGCCTTGTGGGGTTTTGAACAGCTGTAACCACTTTCTTCAATCTTCAACAACCCAGAGCCGAGCCAGCTCCGATCAGCAAGAACCCTGTTATCATGGTCCGAATAGTTATAAATCTTCTATGTCCTCAATCGACAGCCCCACCAGGCAAACGACGCGCGACTTCTGCCACCCATCCATCTTGTGTCCGGCAGGAAATGTCCCTCCGGGACAATCGGGCTCTTCTGAACCCAGGCTTGTTGAGAAAGCCTAGTTGAGAAAAGGGTGTCAATTACGTTGAGGAACCAGTTGATCGAATCCATATTGTTTAGGTTTTAGAGAACAAGACTGAGAGACTCTCTGAAGGTTAAAGTTACACGAGACTAGACAAGGATATGAGAAGCCAAGCAGGAAAGATACGTTGAGGGAGAGGGAGAGAGATATGTCTGCTTCCATTAGAGCCAAAGCAAGTTGGGGATATTTTGACATGACCACGTGTTAACTAGCAAGCTAAAATGGCTTCTGTCACCTGTATCCCAGGTGTCAGTCAGAAGCAGTA